>NW_015506147.1:0-5187 GCF_001515645.1 Sinocyclocheilus grahami
TTGACCAAAACTTAGATTGTCTGATTCGGTCTGATATCCTACAGAGCCCAAACTTAAAAAAAGTTTTTGTTCATTTCTTTAGCATTTTTCTGGTTTAATCACGATCAGATTTTTTCTAGAGACTGCATTAAATTTATATTTTGACCTCACTATTCGGGGGAACAGACACAGTCTTTATAGATTAGACAGCGCAAGTACTTCTATCATTTAAGTGGGTAGAACAAAAGCCATCATAGCAGTTATTTGAGAATTGGCTTACTAGTCATATGGAGCGTAGCATCCTGGAGATGTTGTCCGACAGGAGTTCCGCTCCGACTCTGCTGGGGTGCAGGCCATCAGCACGAAAAAGCCTAGGACGCTCCCAGAAAAGATTCCAATTATTAACAAAGAGCAGTTCTTTACACCATGACAATAAACATTTGTTTAAAGCAAAAAGTCTACTGAACCTTTCGTGCCCTCGTCGATACATGGGAAGTGGTCATGACACGATGACCTTTTCAAATCATCTATCGCGTGTCTTTATATTTATCGAGTTGGCTCGCATGGTTTATTTTTCCACTTCAGAAATGTGAAGTAATTTCCAGTAAGGGAGCATAGTGAGCACCAATGCTCCCTAGTTTTTGTGGTGCATTGTGGGATTTTTCAGGGAGTGAACGTTCCAGTGCACTGGAAGGATTACGCGATCGAGACAGCCCTTAAAATGGCTGACTTCCTGATCAGTGCCCTGACTACTGAACTAGGGAGCTGATTGAGACGCACCCTTTGTCAGATCATTTTGGTTCTCATGTGCAATGTTTTTGTGTCTACAGTATGTGTTCCAGTTCCTGTCTGGAATTACTTTGCTGTCTCAGTTCTGGATCATCTCTTGGAATTAATTCAGAGGTTGGTCTACCCATTACAGTCCCTAGCTACCGAGGAACACTCCTGCCATCTGCACCCACGACATCTGACTCCTTGCTGCACCTTTTTTTCCCAATAAACTGTTATCACTGCATTCGCGACTGAATCTCCAGTTATTTCATCTGACATTTTAAAGATACTAGTGCTTATAGCACGGAGTATCAAACTCAGTTTGTGGAGGGCCACAGTCCTTCAGAGTTTAGTTCCAACACACATATAATGTAGTTTTTAAATAAGCTTGAAGGATATGATTATCTGGATCAGGTGCGTTGAATTAGGGTTGAATCTAAACTCTGCAGGGCTGTGGCCCTCCAGGAACTGAGTTTGACACCCCTGACTTAGCCTATTCATTAGATGCTATATCTTATTTGTTATATACTAGTACTTATTCCAATAGTAATTTAATTATAATTTGCTTGTTAAAAAAATTTGAACTTGTAATTTGTTTTGTTATTTTGTAGATATCCTGAACTTAGTAGATACTAGTACTTTTTAAATATTAATGAACCAACAACATATAAGAGTGATTGGACAGGAAACAAAATAAGGTGATATGAATTAATTCATTTTTTATTCATATTATATATACATGGAATTTACAATGAGGAGGCAAGGGAGGCAGTGCCTCCTCAAAAAGAAAATTGATGAGAAAATAATCAATAGTACAAAAATAAAACAACAAAAATATTACAACATATGACATTAAAAAGTGTATAAATGTCGGCTCCAGCCCCAGAGCTCGCTCTAGTGAGGGCTCCTGTCTCCGAGTCTAGCCCAGTGAGGGCTCCTGTTCCCGAGTTTAGCCCAGTGAGGGCTCCTGTTCCCGAGTTTAGCCCAGTGAGGGCTCCTGTCCCCGAGTTTAGCCCAGTGAGGGCCCCTGTCCCAGAGTACAGCCCAAGTCCCTGAATCCAGTCCAGAGCGCACTCCTGTGCCCGTGCCTCGAGAGTGCCCCCTCCTCCAGAACACCCTCAGGACCCCGTTCCTGCCAAGATGCCTGTAAATCTCTCCAAGTATTTTTTGGGGGAGGGATAGTAGTGCTTCAGCCGTAGAGGCGGGGGCTGGGGCACTCTGTTCCATGTCTCGTGTTGTGTTTTCCTTCCCCACGTGCTCCAGTTTGATTATTATGCCCATATTTGGTTTTTCCTGTTCCTGTCCTTGTTTAGTTCTATTGGTTCCAGCTGTGTTTAATTAGTTACTATGTACTTAAAGTGTGTTCTGCCCCTCGTTTCCCGTCCGCTGTTAAATGTAATTTCGTGTTCTCAGTGTTTCCCATGTTCCCAGCGTTGTTTTCATTAAAGACTTTGTAATTTGCTTTACTCCTCGTCTCCTCACTCCTTTGTTCCCGTGCTCCCAGTGTAAATCGTGACAACTAATAGGTACTAGTATGTAAAATCTAAGTACTAGTACCTAATGAATAACTACTAGTATATAAAGAAAATATGTGCTAGTCACAAATGAAATACATACTAGTCAGAAATTAATTGATTGATATCTGAATAACAGATCCCCATGGACGTCAATGGCAAAAAATTGAAATGTGTTACTAGTAAAAATAGAATAGTCATTGAATAGAGCCCATGCCCCTTTAATCAGCAGTGCTAAAGTGCCTTTTCGGTCCTATCTATGTGCCCCCGGAACACAATTTCTACCGAGGGTCCAGAACCACTATTTGAGGATTCCTGATCTAAAGAATAAGCACTTGTAGCTAATGAGTAGTTACTAGTACATAATGGAAATTATACTAGTAGTATGAAACTAGATACTAGTACATATTAAAAGGGACATAACACACAGTTTCTGCCAATATCATGTTAAACTTGAGGACCTGTAGAGTAATATTACATCCTTCATATCTCCGGAGTCTTTAGTTTTATCAGATTTATAAAGAACAGATACAGCTTTACACTTCTTACTGAATACAGTCGAGCTCTTGGAGGCATGCCGTGGGTGGAGCTAAAGAGTCACAAGTGCGCAAAGATTTTACATAGTGATTGTCTGCAAGCTGTGACAATGATATAAATAAAACAGGAACAAACACTTTATTGACTTAAATTGTATTTAGTTTGTTTATAATTCATTCATCACTGAAATGACGGGAACAAAAACACACTTGCACAATTCCATTGCTGCCCCGGAGAAACAAACTTTCCATCATAACAAAAAACACACTTTTTTGGTGACTGTTGATTTTGTGGTCTAAAAACAAAATGACAAATCCTTATCTTTTTTATTATTATTATTATAAACAGATGACAAATCCTTTTCGAGCAAGTCCTGTGCAACGCTGCCGAAGACTTCCATAACCCAAATAAAGCACGCTGGGGTATGCTCTTGCTCTCGCTCTGATTGATGTGTGCATGCTCTTCCAGGAGAAGTGCCCATACAAGGAATTCCGCCCTTTATGACGTCATACAGGGCCAATCTCTGAAAAAAAAACTTTCTGAAACTTATACAAACCCTGAAGGAATCTATTTGGCACAGAAATACTCCGTCATACGTCCAACAGTTTTTTTAACTTTGGCCATGTTTAGCATGAGAATCCAAATCTTTAACAGTGTAAATAAGTCAGAATGCATGAAATAGCATTAGACCTCCCCTTTAAAGATTAATTGGCTTGCCATACATACACTGTAAAATCAAAATTGGACTTGATTCAACAATGTTAAGTGTTTAAAAAAACTCCTTAATTGGTCCTTCATGGACAAAAGTGGGCAGCCATAGGAAATTAATGGGAGAGAATATAATACAGAGCAATAGTTATTTTTTTTTCTTCCAATAAACATCAATAAATCCAACACAATGCAGATCATACATACACATAAATGAAAGGGTGAGCCTACACAACATTCTCAATATGACCCACACTCACACACATAGGAGTGGAACATCCACACATCCATAAACAAAGCATTGAATGAGCCTATAACAAAAAAAATTGTCAAATAAAAAACAGTCACTCACACATACACAAAGACAGAGTTGAATAAGCCAGTAACTGAGAATAATTTTTTTTATGTGCCAATCAGCCGCTGTGCAAAACACACACACTTCAAAGTCAGATCCTATTCAAAGTCAAAGTTCTAGTGCAAGATTTGAATGATACTGCATCTAAAGCTTAAGAGGTTCAGTTTGTGTAATGGGGTGAAGAATCACACGACAAGTAATCTCAATCAATACCCCGGAGGGTGGATTTATTGGGGTGATGGGTGCTAGTGAGAAAGGTCCAGGTAGGTGCTCCGGTGCCATGAGTGCTCTCTTCTGTCTTCCCAGTGCAGAGGGTCGGTGCAGTGCTCCTGTGGGTCTGGTCGGTCACACGCTGCTTTCTGTGGGAAAAAAGAGAGGGCGAGTTAGTGCTCAGTCTCAAGGAGGAATCTCCTAGATGGCAGGGCTCGCAAGGCTTATGTAGCCGCCGCCTGATGAGGTGCAGCTGTGACCGATCAGCCTGTGATGATGATGGCCAGGCGCTGATGAAGCTTCGGGATGCTCGTCACACTCCCCCCCCCCTAAGCGTCGTCCTGGTCCTGTTAACGATATGAGATAGTAGGGGAGAGATAGAGGTGGGTGGGGAGTGAAAGCTGCCCGAAAGCTGCCCAGATCCGAGAGAGGCCATCCGCATTGGCGTTCGCGGCTCCAGCCCGATGACGTACCTCGAAGTGGAAGTCCTGGAGTGCGAGGAACCATCGGGTCACCCTGGCATTGGTATCCTTGGCGTGGGCCATCCACTGAAGGGGTGCGTGGTCCGTGACCAGGGTGAACTTCCGGCTCAGGAGGTAGTATCGCAGCTCCAGGACTGCCCACTTGACAGCTAGGGGTTCCTTCTCCACCGTGGCGTAGCGGAGGAGGCCTTCACCCTCTGGAAGGCCTCCTCCGCTGCAGGTGTCCACTGTACCTTCTCCGGCTGCCCCTTCCTGGTCAAGTCTGTCAGGGAGGCGGCTAAAGAGGAGAAGTTGGGAATGAAGCAGTGATAATACCCCGTCAACCCTAGAAAGGCTCGTACCTGGGTCTTGGTCTCGGAGCGGAGCGTACCGCCTCCACCTTCTTCTCCTGCGGCCGAATGAGACCCTGTTCCACCTGGAAACCCAGGTACTTCGCCTCAGAGAGGGTAAGGTGGCATTTGCGAGGGTTGGCGGTGAGTCCATAATCCGTAACCGGTCCCGTAACATGGTCTTCTCATGCCTCGGAGTGGATCACGACATCGTCCAGATAGGCCACGGCGTAGGCCTGATGGGGCCGCAACAGGATGTCCATCATCCGCTGGAACGTGGCGGGTGCCCCGTGGAGGCCAAA
>NW_015506147.1:5547-50447 GCF_001515645.1 Sinocyclocheilus grahami
GGGGCCCCAACGAAGAGATATCCCGGCCCCTCCCCAGCCGGTCCAACAGTTCATCCACCCGAGGCATGGAGTATCTGTCGAACTCGGATACCTCATTGAGGCGACGGAAGTCGTTGCAGAAACGGAAGGTGCCGTCCGGTTTCGGGACCATCGCGATGGGACTGGCCCATGGGCTGTGTGATGGTTCTATCACCCCCAACTTCAGCATCTGTTGAATTTCCTCCTCAATAGCTCGCCAACGAGCCTCAGGGACGCGGTAGGGCCGTTGCCTGACGACGACCCCTGGCGGCGTCCGGATGTCATGCTGCAGGACGTTGGTCCGCCCGGGAAGAGAGGAGAACACATCAGAGAACTGACTGACCAGGTGCTGCAGCTCTCTCTTCTGGGCAGCCGAGAGGTGGGGGTTGACGTCAACAACCACGGGATCAGAGATGGCGAGGCACCACAAGCTGGTCTCTAGTCCCCATGCACTTCTTCAGGAGGTTAATGTGGTAGAGCTGCTCGGCTCTCCTCCTTCCTGGCTGACGCACCCGGTACGTCACCGGCCCAATCTTCTCCACCACCATATAGGGACCCTGCCACGTGGCCAGGAATTTGCAGGCCGCGTTGGGGACTAGGACCATGACTCGGTCTCCGGGCTGGAACTCCCGTGGCTGGGCTGCCCGGTTATAGTGGCGCTGTTGGGCCTACTGCGCCTTCGTCAAGAGTTCCCGGACTAATGGCATGACCCGGTCGATCCTTTCCCTCATCTGTTTTACATGCTCGATGACAGAGCGATGGGCTGCCGGCTGCTGCTCCCAGGCTTCCTTCGCCACATCCAGGAGGCTGCGGGTTTGCCGGCCAAAGAGGAGCTCGAAGGGGGTGAAGCCAGTTGAGGCCTGCGGGACTTTGTGGATCCCGAAAAGGACATAGGGGAGCATCAGGTCCCAGTCTTTTATCCTCCGCGACTACCCGTCTCAACATCTGTTCCCGGCTCCGAGATGCCCTGCCAAGGGATGGGAGTGAGCCAGCTCCAGTACAGTCTCCGTTTTGGTGCGTGGCACCACCAACAATAATTTTTCCTCCCCCCTTCGCTGCGCGACACAGTACAGCAGGCCATTTTGCACAACGAAATGCGGGAGAGGGTGGGGAGCAGGCTGAACCTCCTTGCCTTCGATGACCCGGACCTGGGTCCATCCATGCTTCAGCCTGTCGTCCTCCCGCTGTTCTTTCCCAAATGAGCCCTCTCCCATCACCTGTTGGAACACATCATAGAAGATATTAGGAGGGGGACTCACCTTCTCTCCTGCTATCCGAGGCCAGAAGCATGGGCCACTGACGAGGTCCTGTCGTGGGCCTCCTTCTTCGGCAGCAACCCTCCTGGGTTGGCAGGCTGCATAGCTGTGGCCAGCAGGCGGTCAAACCCTGGCCAGTGTCTCCTGATCAGCACGGGGACGGGAAGATCCTTCACGACCCCGACTTCCACCGGCCAGTGGTCACCCTGTGAGCGGGAACTTGTCGTGTATCCCCGTGGACACAGTTTATGGGGAGGAAGGCTTTATATTCCGTTCAGGGGGCGAGAATCTGCGACTGGATCAGAGTGACAGCACTGCCCGAGTCCAGGATGGCCCGGAACGGCCCTTCCATTCACTTTCACTTCCACCTCTGGAGCTCCAACCGACAGGTCGTGGTGCACAATGCAGCCGGCCAGCCAGGTCCGTGCGGGATGTGTGGGGACTTCCGTTGGCATGGGCTCATCCCGCGGAGAGGGACACACCTCGTTTTCAGATCAGCACGCCCATGAGCGCACAAATGGGCGCAAATGCATTTGCTATTTAAACAACGTGGTGCAGGACGTGAAAATTATTACTACGTCGGATTGTATGAAAGAGCCCTGAGTGTCATTAGTTACAAACACCTGCTCTTAACAAGCAGAATCACTGAAGGAAAAAGAAACAACAAGAACAGAAAAAAGACAAAAGAGCTGAGCAAAAACACAACAACTACAACTGACTTCCAGCCACAACCTTAGATGAAATCAACTGAAATGTAAGACAATTAATCAATATCTATTATGTAAACAACTCCAAAAGCAGCATTACTTATTACTAACCAGATTGACTTTATTCCTGTCATATGTCCATAAAAGTTCTTATTGAGGATTAACAAAGGTTTAGATGTTGATGTTTTTTCTTTTTTCTTTTTCTTTTTGCAATTCACAGTGATTTTTTATTTATTTTTTAGCACCCCTGCTGACAGATAGATTTTCTTTTCTTTTACAGTGCAGGGGAAGGATCTATGCCACTTTGATGAAGTTCACCTGACTGTAACTTTCTTGTAATCCTGGAGACCTTGATTAGTGTGTTTGATTAGGTTTGGAGCTAAACTCTGCAGGAAAGTCGATCTCAAGGGCCAGAGTTGAGAACCTGCAACCCTTGATCTATAGGGCCTTTCGCACTGCGGGAACCTGTTCATAGTACCAGAACTAATTGTGGAACTACCAACTTTTTGGCGTTTTTAGTACCGGACTGCCTTTTTCGAGAACCAAATGAGCTCCTACTCCGGAGCAGGGTCTAACCAGCACAACTGGTACTAATCGTGACGTAAGTAGACATTGATTGGCCAAACGCGTATGAAAACGCCCCCCCCCGCCATGATTTAAAATGCTGTGTAAACATACTGTAAACATTGTGTCAAATTATTTAGAAAGTATGGAGAACAGCGATAGATCGACGGACGCTGAAGTGCAAGGCACTTGTAGCAAATGTAGCACTGCCAGTTGTCATTGGAGATTCGTCCTCCTTTCCGTTCTTTCAATCGCTTTACGTATACGTCGACTTTCCATGTCCATTATTGTGA
The DNA here is from genome assembly GCF_001515645.1 of Sinocyclocheilus grahami. Lineage (NCBI taxonomy): Eukaryota > Metazoa > Chordata > Actinopteri > Cypriniformes > Cyprinidae > Sinocyclocheilus > Sinocyclocheilus grahami. The sequence goes on from NW_015506147.1 coordinate 8,386, forward strand.
AACCCGCGAGACACAACAAAAACACAGCTCTGATCACAGCGTCCTCTATCCACCTGTTGTTAATGTTGTTCTTTGTTTCCATTGTTGAACGCCGCGCACAAATGACGACGCTGTCGACCGGCTTACGTCACTCCTTAGTACACACTCTCGGTGCGAATGCAACCCTTTAAATAGTACTGGGAAATAGTTAGCGCAAAATCATCCCAGTACTTTAGTACTGTACATTTAGTTCTGGAACTAAAGCGTTGCGAAAGGCCCTTATGCTAATAGGGCCATCAGCAGTTGTGGGTGGGGCTTAACCCTTTTGTGACATCACAAAAGACAGCATTCGTTTTGAGATGCTGTTTATGATTTATGGGGAATATAAAAAAAAAAGGAGTGGGTGAATTTTTACCATTATGGGGTGGATTTGTGCACAACTACCATATAAAAGTGAATTTGGAATGATAGGTCCCCTTTAATGCAAAATCCTAAAACCTCCCATCAAATTGAATCTAACAGCTCTAAATAGAAATCATTATAGTGGGCTTACAGTAGTGATAAACATGGATTTTTATGTTCTTGCTCATTAATTATTTTAATATGTAAATTCAACTGAGAAATATTCTGTAGTGTACAGTTAAAGTTTTATTTATAGTAACAAAGCTACATACATTTTAAGCACTTCAACCACAATAAAGATCTTTTTTTTTTTAAATGTGATTCTTTAAATTTGCATAAATGATCCCTCAGGGACAATAAAAACAAACAGACAAGCAAACAAACTATTTGCTTATATATCTTCACTTTTTGATCTCCAGGATTTGAAATTCACAACTGTATTTCCTGCATAACACACCATAGCCAGTGAGGCAAATATCTGAAAAGGAAAAGAACAGGAATTTGTCATTCAAATTATATTATAGGCCACTGTTACATGTTCTTCATGTAATTCCATGACACACACATAAACAAAATGCAGTACAGTTATGTCAGATTACTTAATGTGAACTCATTATTTCAGTCCAGGACAATAATCATTTGTTGTAGGAAAGACATTGCTAGGCTAGAAGACAACAAGAGTATTGCTAAACAAATCAGGTAAGTTGCTTTTCATACCGTTGATGCCACCCAGCTAATGAAGTAGTAGCGCCCCCTAATGGCTACATTCAAAGATACCCCACAAATCACAGCTGCTGTCAGGTACAACACAGAGGCGCTGCCATTAAAACATATTCCCTGTGAATTAAGAAGCCTTCAGTTTAATAAAAGTTTGGTAAAAAAAAAGACATTCATTTGTGTAGTTTAATTTAGAAAAGTTAAACTTTTTTTTTTTTAAATTTACTCACCAAAATATGCCATGGGATCTGGGGAATCCTGGTGTGGGCCATAGTCAGGTATAAGAGGAAGAGAATAACAGTAAGCACCCAGTAAAAGACTGACACAAACATTACCCATCCCAGTGGAGGAACATGGAGGTATTCCGTCCCACCAATCAGAGTCCACACCAGAAGCCCAAACACCTGTGTGTGAAGATGGAGCACAGACGGACTGAAACAGCACTCTTTAAACACCATGAAACTGATCTAAAACCAGTAATTTACTCACCAAAATATGCCATGGGATCTGGGGAATCCTGGTGTGGGCCATAGTCAGGTATAAGAGGAAGAGAATAACAGTAAGCACCCAGTAAAAGACTGACACAAACATTACCCATCCCAGTGGAGGAACATGGAGGTATTCCGTCCCACCAATCAGAGTCCACACCAGAAGCCCAAACACCTGAGTGTGAAGATGGAGCACAGACGGACTGAAACAGCACTCTTTAAACACCATGAAACTGATCTAAAACCAGCTATAAGAAAGCAGATAATGGCCATGACATGAGAGCATTTCTGTAGCTCAAATATAGTACAGCATGATACTAGCAAAGCCAATGTTATAGGTTTGAATCCCAGGAAATGCATGTACTGATAAAACATACAACTTGAATGCACTGTAAGTCACTTTGGATAAAAGCATCTGCCAATTGCGTAAATGTTATCACCAGCTCATATTTTAGGACCTAAAAACACTTTAGAATTGAGCTGTAAAAACACATTTTGACAAACAAAATAAAAACAATGACAATTATGTTCTCTAAGCAGCAGAACTAGGCCTAGCCACCATTCCTTTTTAACACCAAATTATGCTCCAGAGACTTCCCACCCTCCCTTCCTGTTATAAACAGCAAAGAATTTCTCACTGTGTTCTTGATATTGCATGAAAAATTATTTTGGGTTTGGAAGACAGAGCTGGCTGTAGATTACACCAGGAAAGGGAATGCTTAGATTTGACTCAGCATGTGGTGGAAGGAAGAAGAACAATACAAGCCAAAAGGAAGAGTTTGTTTCCACACTGTTTTGGTTGGTCCTCTTCCTCTCTTTCCTTTGTGAGTAATTATCTTTATGAACAACAACAACAACAAAAAATCTTACATTTTGTTATTCCTATTCATCATATATTGGTTGCAAGCAATTCATTGTGAAAAAGAAGTGTGCTTAATTGAATTGAATGTACACTTGCAGTGTACTTCGAATCTAAAAAGTATATTTAAAATAAAAACGATAATGTTTGCAATTATATTAATGAAATAGAAGGTCTCTTAAGTGTACGTAAAGAGAGTAAACTTTCATTTTTCATTTAATTACACTTTAAAAAGTGCATTTTGTAATAATGCCTAATTAAAAGGTTTACCTTAAAGTATATTTTATATCATTATGTTTTTGTTGCAGTGCTTTAAATAAGAACATTTATTCTGTGTGCTGTTCACTAACATGCTAAAGCACATGTAAAACTACTTTATTATCATTTTAACTGTATGTTATCTAATATTACTATATAACTTCCTTATTACATATATATCTTAGCCATATTTCAGAGACAAAAGAAGTAATTATTAAATTACATATAAAATACATCCTTAAGCACTCTTAAGTTTTACTAATTACTAATTGCATTTAAACTACAAAACAAATGTAATATAAACTATAGTAGATCTTCATTAAATTGCAAATAACATGCAATTACGTGTCCTAAACATTACATATAATATGTTCTTTTAAAGTAGGCATATATTACTTCCTAAATATTACTAATACGTAAGCTACTCTTTCTAAATAAGTTAAAATGTGCTTCTTTTTCACAGCAGATGAACGGCGCAGATTAAAATAACACATTTCAAACCAGTTTCACTTTTACAATATCAAGAGATGCAGCATGACATCCTCCTCTGGGAAATGGAAAGTGGAAACAAAATGTGTGCAAAAAGTAGCCATTTCTAATTATAGATAGCTACTGCTTTCAACAATCTAGATTCGTTTTCTTTCATTCTAATTCATACTGTGACCCGTGTTTTATCACTTGACTTAAAAGTGGGCTAATAGGATTTTTAGTAAGCTTACTTACGATTTCTCCAGCCATAAACACACCAGAAGCAGAGCGAATAAAGTTCCCATCATAAGCCAGCTTGGAGTGTGACAAGCCTAAACTCTCAATGTTTGAGCGTTCACTGGTTCTGTCGGTAGTGCTGCTGCTGCGGTCGATGCGGGGCTCGGAGTCGTTCTCCATTCTAACGGTATTACAAAAACCCTGAATAAACCAAGAAGTGATCCCTGCTCTTCAGTAAAGGAAACCTACTATGGTGAAGGCTTAGCCTTAGACCATGAAAGGGATGTCCGATTCGTGAAAGAATCGTTCTATTGAAACGGATCTTTTTAATGAATTTGCTGAACCGGTTCAAGAATCGATCTGAATAATTCGTTCGTTTATTGGACTGCAGCGGTTCGAGCGGCTCTCAAGCCTCACTTCACTGATTCAATTAATAAGCGTCTCTTGGATAAGACTCGCAATGATCCAGTAAAACAAGACTAGACCAGACGAGGTAGTGGATGAAAATGCTTAATGTTTACCTGCAGAATGCCTTTATAAATGGTTACCTTCTTTATCGTATGCAAACTATGATACACTTATTTTTTTATTTTTTTTATGTAAGCCTATTTTCTGTCTGTTTGTTAAATAGCCTATTCGCTCCAACCAGTGCTCTTTTTATTTAACATAATGTTCCAACTGCCCGATTATATATACCAACTTAGAACGAATTTGCTAACCAGTGAGCAATTCATTTAACTGAGTTTAAAGGAACTATTTATTCGCGAATTGCCGAATATTGTATTAATAGGCTATTAACTAGGCCTATATCATTACAACAAAATAAATTGATTGACAAATGCAATAAACATCCTTATAAATAAACGTAATGTGCTTATGGTTTGTTTTAGGGCTTGTGTGCCACTGCTGAAACCACGTTAGTCCTATTTTAAAAAAAATTGCCCCATCAATAGCTCTTAATATATATATTAATGACTAGGTTTCGCTATTGGAAAGTTACCGAACCCGGTTAGAATGATAAAAATTAATATGCACAAGCCAGTCATTACTATTACTATTACTATCAAATTTGGCATAGAATTATTTGCTATAGGCTACGGAACAGAAATACGGCTCCTGACGAGAATTAGGCCTGTTGGTGCATTGTTTAACCTGGCTTCATATGATCATCATCATATGGTCTGTGCTTATAACTTTCAAATGTGAAGACAACTGAGACAACCGAACATTTTTTATTTCATTTGTTTGTTTGTTTTTAGCAAAAACGACACAAATGACTTTTTTCCCCCCTGTAATAATTCCAGTAGGTCACAAGAGGCCAGCAAATCCATAAAAGTCGTCAAACTTTCATGGTACTGAAAGGTTTTTTCTGTATCTGAATTAGCTGAATTAGAGTCTCCAAGGCCTGCATTTTACTGTCCAGTAGCCTATTTTGTAGAAAATACTAACAAAATGTTCAGTCATTCAAAAATGTGTCAAGACTGTCAACTGTTTTATTTAAGATATCTTGATTTCACACACTATTGTCGACTGTACTGTTGGAATAGTCAAATATTATTATGATCTAAATAGTAACATTTAGACTTATATCATTACATAACTTTATTATTAGGCTAATTCATGAGGGGACCAACCGAGCAAATGTCTTTATTTATTTATTTATTTATTTTTGTTATGATTGTAGGCTATGTAACACATTCTCCATGAAACTATTATTTGATGGCTGGTACACCCCATTCTTTCTGCCAGCTCTCTACATCAAAGGTTTGCTTTCACTTTGTTGATCTGATTTTTTATTTATGACTAAACAAACCTGAAAATGCCATGGAAAGCATCTTTCCCAGCTGTGTTGCTCTACCCGACTAATACAGTCTGTTACAGGCTTGGGGGCGTAGATTGCGAGGGCGGGTGGGGGGGAGGTAGCCCACTAGGGATGGGCGATACCACTTATTTTGTTTTCGATACGATACCGAGCGTGTGTTCAGATGAGCAGGAAAATAATTCTATCCTACACAATTACTTGCGAACAAAGGTTATTTGTTCAATTCAATGCATTTGTACGCATTATTATTATTATTTTAAATAAACGAAATCACTGGTAAATAAAACACACCTTAGTATCGATATTTTTAGTTTGAGTATCGATACTTTCGATACTCGCGTCAGAATCGATATATCGATACTTAGGATCGATATGCCCATCCCTATAGCCCACCATTAAGCAAAACTAGCCAGTACAACCACCCCAATATTTATACCATGGTTAATGGAAACCTAGAATCAGGCTATTAATTGATTGCTTAAATAATATATTAGCGCTAACTTCACGTACGAACGGACCAGTTATCAGCACGATATGACTGAAGCGCAGTTCTTTTTATATAGCTACCCTTGCGCGCGTTTACTGTAGCGCACTGGAAAAAATTGATAAGATTTGAGCGATCCATTCTTCCACATAGATTTGTAGGCTATTACAACTATGGTATGTTGTGTTGTAAGCTATTTCGAAACGTTGCAGGCTGTTGTTTTTCATAACAAATGCTGTATACTGTAGATTAATAATAATTTTTTTTAAAAAGTCAATGATGGCCTGGTAATGATTAATAGGCTAGCCTTATTAAAACAAATGTTACAAAGAACAATGGTACATTTTCATAATAGCAAGTACAAAATCGAAAGCCATGTGTAAAATGGGTCCTAATGATGAGTTATGGAAAAACCTGGCTTTCAGATAAATCTTTAAGATCCTGATGAACTGTTAGGACTAAGAAATAAACAATATCAAATAAGAAAATGTTAAGTTAAATTGACATTCCATGGCATGTTGAATTAGAACATTCTGTCAAATAATAGCCTACGAGTGCCTAAATAATATAAAATACATTATATGTAAACAAGTAAATTGTTAACTAGGCTATTACTTTATTGCAGTTATGTTATCAACCAACTTTGCATGTGTGGATGATAGCACAAATGACCATTTTACAAAAATAAATAAATAAATAAACCTTATGAGGGAGCATGGCCCGGGACTCCAGTAAAACAGTTCCCACTTCAACCCCCTCAGTCCCACAAAATGTAATTAAGTCATTTTAGGAGGAGACATGCTGCGAGATTCAGGCTGGTATAATGCTTTGGAAGCAGCCATGTTAAAACGCATGAATTTTATTTAATAATTTAACAGAAAATAAATTAAAGGTCTATTATTTGAAACTGTAATAGAATAAATAGGCCATACAGAATATATTATAAACATTACCTATTCACTTAATTACATTATAAAAAATATTTTATTTCATTATGTTACATTTACAGAAATTATTTCCATTTCATTTGACGTTTTAAATCATCTGTCTTAATTTGAGAGGAGTCTAGGCATAGTGCGGGTTTATCTCATGTACTATATTCTGAGACAGACTCCATGAGTGTATAGCAAGGTCAAAAGTTCAATGTCATATACCGTCATGTACTTTTGCTTTGTACTTTAATTGTAGCTAATGGCAAAGTCAGGATGTGCGCAAGCACTGATATAAAGATCATTAATTGATCATTCTTATGTTTTTCAGGTTATCATTATCAGAATATATTAAATATTTCCCCCTCTAATTTAAAGAAGTATTGTGTGCATTATGGAAATGTGGATATGCATTTTTTTTAAAACATTGAAATGTAATGTAGCAAATAAACAAGCAGACACAATAATATTCATGGGATGTTTTTCCTTTTTTTTAATCTACTGTTCATATTTAAATGTCTATTTACTAATATCATGCCATATTTGTACACGTTCAAATTTAATATTCAGTATGTTGATAAAAACAACAACAACAACAAAAATGTCTTCGGAGTAATTCTATTATTGGTAGTCAGATTGTTCTTATTTTTAAGAAGAAAGTCTTCAGCTTTGTCTATAAATATTTTTTGCACAAGGGACCGTATACTGATAAATAACCCTCATAATGCAGGGATTGTTTCAGAGATAATAGCAAAGACAGTCAATAGGACTGTTATGAGTCTTTAAATCAACAGAACTGTCTTAGCCCATGAGATTTGTTTATATTACGAAAGTACAGTAGTCAATACTGAACCCTGATGCTGAATCCATGCATCACTCTCTAATTACCAGATCTGTGGAGTCTCTGTGTATTAAATAGATCTAGATCAGATTAGGATCTTTTAAGCCTTTAAAAAGATGAGTAGGTGCTGGGAGTTTCTCAGCATACAGTAAATGCACATCAGTGAACAGAAAAGGGTTGTAGGCAGAATATTCTAACAACTCCTATACTGTATCATATGATAAAAATAATAATAATATTCTCTACTTAGACTCTTAGATTTTTACTTGTATTTTGTGTCATTTCAAAATCAAAAACAAACAAAATCTTGTATTATATGAAGTATCTTTTTTACCATTTAATAAAAATAGATGAATGAATGAATGCTAGACCTGATTATGATGACACACTAGACTCGCATCCAAACAAGCTCAAAACAATCAGATACTCAATGTGATGGTGATCTATCACGGGAGCTTACTACATCGTCCATTTCAACATCCATTCACTTTGAGATTTATCCCTTAATTCCAAGTCAAAGGGCTTGTGCTATCGCCATTGAGCCAGGGTCAAGAAGTGTCAGAGGTTAAAAGGGGGCTGTGATAGTCGTGACTCTGCTGCAATCAAACATGAGAATGCTAACTTTGTGCAACTTTTGCTAACAATTACAACAGTATCAGGCATGTTACTAAAACCTTTTTCAGACGAGTCTTGGGAAAAGAAAGTCTTTCGTCAAGAATTGATAGGGTAAAAGCAGCTAAGTGTCCTTTAACACTCAGTCTCTCCGTTACCTCAAACCTAATGATGACTCCTGAGGATGGTCACATTCAAGATGTAGTCCTAGAGGTAGATGAAAACCAGATCTCTCCTTTTGAGCTTTTCAGCCATGAAAATGGTTATCGTGCCACTGTAAAATCCTTGAAGCAAAATTGAAAAAGGAAATTAAACAGGCTGAATTATCTTTTTTTTTTTTTATCATGAATGAAGGGTCTTTCGTGGTCTCTGGAGCAAGAAGGTGTGTTTGAAGGAAGAGGGGGATGGTGGGTCTGCACTAAGACATTCTCATTCCTGATGAATCTCCCTGCTGCCTTTTATTTCCTTTCCTCTTCACCCAGGCTCCGACACAGTGGTAAGCTGCTCGGAGAATCATTGAAAGGGTGAACGAGGAGCCGACACTGAAGGGATTAATTATTTCGGTGTCCAGGACCGGGCCGGATTTACCAAACCACTCAGACACAGGCAAATCCTCTCACCTCCGTATGAGAACAACATACATGAAAACATTTCAATCGGAGGCCGAAGAGGAGCAGAGGACCATGGGAACAGACACTGCGATATGCCCATGCAGTTTACATCTGCTCAGCCTTGAAACTGCCAGATATATAATCAACGCTTCCATTTGTATGAGGAGCAAACAGAAAAAAAGAAACCCATTCTGACCACAAACTGACCATGGAGACAGGTGATCTGAGACAAAGTTCAATCAAAGTGGTTATAACCCACTCAGCAAACAAATAAGTCCATGACTAACTCCTGGTCACCCAACATTTTTACTTAGCTTGTCTATGCAATTACAAAGAATTATATAAGTTACACAGCTCAATATTAAATATATGTGTGTGTGTGTGCAAGATTGTTATGTGTTCATTTAAAAAAAATTGTTAAACATTTTTTTAAACATTTCATTTAATTTTTAATAATTAATTTATTTTCCTTGAAAGGGAGTCTGACTGTTTTTGGAATTTTGTCTTTTTTTTTTCCATGGTACAAATAAAACATTCCTGGGAATCTTTATGATTTGAGTGTCAGTGATGTGCATGTGTAGAAGTCAGGGCCCTCGGCTGGGGCCCATTTCACAGTGCTAATGTATTTCACCCAGCTCAGTATGATCCACATCGCTACAGGTAATCGATGTTAGCTGTCTCATTTATACTGGCCTATTAATTATAGATTCATATACTATAAAATATATGTTGGTGACACCACCCTTTGCCCAGCCCCTGCCCTGCTGAGCATTCAGAGCTCAAATCTATTCTCCTAAATGCCTCCCTGCTACCAGAACAACACACACAAACACACACACACACACACACACACACACACACACACACACACGCAAACACAAACACAATCACACACTTTCCGCCCTCCTCCGCAGTCACTTGTCAGCTAAACCAGATGTCGCCTCATAATTGGCTGATGTGGGCACCCACAAAGGCGAAGACATTATTACACACAAACACATGCACACACACACACACACACCCCACATCCCAGCATCTTCTTCCCTACCCGAACCCAAACAAGCTTCCTACGCTACAATAAATAAAACCAACTCACACGGCAATTATTTAAGACCGTCTTGCTGCCAAACATTAACACGAGAGAGCGATAATCAAGCCGGATGTGATTCAATCCGAGCAACGATCCCACAAAAACAAAGCCGGGGTGAGGTATAAAAATGGCGGAGGTAGTTGTGGGAGATGGGGAGCAGGTCTGGTCTGTGGTTGCGTTGGTGGATTACTCCCTGACACAGAGAGAGCATATCTAATCAGCATTCCTGAAACCGAGCTGGGGTGAGAAAATAGATCCCAGTCTTAGTACGGCGGCCCCCCTGCTGTGCTACCTGTCAAAGCCAATATTTCCCCTTCAGCTCCCCACAACAAGACCACATTTACCTCCTTTCATATACACATGCACACACACACACACACACACACCCCACATCCCAGCATCTTCTTCCCTACCCGAACCCAAACAAGCTTCCTACGCTACAATAAATAAAACCAACTCACACGGCAATTATTTAAGACCGTCTTGCTGCCAAACATTAACATGAGAGAGCGATAATCAAGCCGGATGTGATTCAATCCGAGCAACGATCCCACAAAAACAAAGCCGGGGTGAGGTATAAAAATGGCGGAGGTAGTTGTGGGAGATGGGGAGCAGGTCTGGTCTGTGGTTGCGTTGGTGGATTACTCCCTGACACAGAGAGAGCATATCTAATCAGCATTCCTGAAACCGAGCCGGGGTGAGAAAATAGATCCCAGTCTTAGTATGGCGGCCCCCCTACTGTGCTACCTGTCAAAGCCAATATTTCCCCTTCAGCTCCCCACAACAAGACCACATTTACCTCCTTTCATATATTGCCCATCATTCCTCTCAACAAACTCAAGCACCTCCTTAATATGCTTGCCAGTTGGAAATGGTATACGGATAGAAGCTACACTTGATTTCTCTTCATTTCGATTTTGCTGTTAAAAATCAACAACGAAAAAGAGCACAGGTTTATTGTTGATGTGGACATTTCAGCTAGATTGTGAAGTGTGTGTCCTGTAGTGTGTAGTATGTGGTGCAATCTCCAAATTTGGCAAAAACAAAAGATGGTAAGGGATATTTCAGAACGTGGCAAAATGTTAGATTCACACACACACACCTACAGAGAAACGGAAAAAGAAAACTCGCAAGCGGTGGCTAAATTTCATTATGTCTTGGCAGGATATTCCTATAACTTACTGGGAATACATTCTCTCTGTGTTATGCAGCGAAAAAAATCATTTGCATTTTTTTTCCCGCAAGTGTGAAGTATCAAAGGCGGGCCCCTGCTGAGCAGCGAATAGACAGAGCTGGCAGAGGCATGAATTTTTCAGCAGCTTTCGCCCTCCCTTTCTCTCTCTTTCTCTCTTTTCCTGTCGGTTCAGTCGATACACTGCGTGGACGAGAAGCCCAGGCTGCATGCGAACTAGCCGAGCTGCATCCCCGGAATTCCACTAGCTTCGTGAACTGGTATACCTGAATACCAAATTGAAAGTAGATGTGTAAATACAATTCTTGTGAGTGTTTCTTTACTTCCTCAGAAGTGATTATCCGTGGCAGCAGATGTGATAAATCTGGAAACCTCTTATATGTTTACCTCTCTTCCACCGCTGGGGACACACACTATATGCCAGTTTGTTTCAGTCGTTCACATTAATTAGGCTTCAGTTTCAGTCAAATCCCACCCTTAAGAACAAGGTGAAGGAAATGTTTTGACTCTTGCAAAACAGACTTGAGCTTAGCAGTAGATTTTTAATCAAGGGGGATCTGGGGATGTGGCCATGTTCTACATCGGAATACAAGTACAGTTATTATTATACAGTGTAACTCCAATATATACATAAGATATAAACAAACCATGAGCAAATTAAATGAATGAATAAATAAAAAAGATAATCATGTGCAACTACTAAGACATTTAGTTTTCATACAAGGATGCAAAGTAACACGCATGTAAAGTGTTCAGGTCATAAATGAACGATCACTGATATGGGAGTGTTTAGGTTTATGCATAGGTTATTCATCTGCAAATGTACCATACAGCTATTTTGAGCACAACTAATGTCTTTAGGGGATCACGCTTGATCCAGCAGCACTCTACCTGTTTCTAATCAGCTGTTTTCAGCACTGCTGTCAATTTGCAAGTAATGTGTTTCTGAGAAGTCTGGCAGGTAAGCTCAAAGACATTTCCATATTTTTAACTTTAGCACAGAAGCATGCAAATTCCCATGCCTGCAAATATTGTTATGCCGAGCAAAACTGCCAGGTCTATTTATTACAGCAAATAATCGAATGGTTTTGTTTAAAAAGAATTGGTGACTTATGCTGTAAATAAATGAAAGACTCCAAACCAGAAAATGCAAAAAAGCTTGAAAAAAAAGTCCCATAAGCAGTAAAACATCACTGATGTTTAGACACTGTTACTGTCTTCCAATATTTTAGAGGCCAAAAACTAATATTATGCAGGAGTTCTGAATCAGTACTGTGTTATTGAGGCATTTCTTAGAACGCATGCCAACTCCTGATAACTCTATTTATTAAGCATGTTATTAAGCATAACAGTAATAATCCAAAAATGTAATGTCTATTTTTTCCAATACAAAAAATGCATTAAATGACCAAGATAGAACTGTTAAATAAGAATCGACCATTTCTAGCCCCCACATCTCATGGTATTATATTTCTATATTCCATGATATGCTTTGGCATATCAGACATGTCCACTTGCCTAATTATATGCATTAATGAGCACATGGGAACTGTGGTTGTGTTGGGCACATATCACCTTAGACACATTGCCAGTGTGTTAAAGTGAGTTCAGGAACCTTATAGTGATGGAGTGAGACATGAAAGAAAGAGAGCCACTTAAGATACGGATCTTCCATATCCTCTCCTGCAGCACTTATATCTGCCATTATCAACTTCTAATAGAGCCATCGACACTATCTCAGTGGGAGGAAATGTCATTTAGATGTGTTTAGAATCACATTAGGGTACACAGTCAAGGTGCAAGCATTAGGATTGAATGACAGGGCTGTCTCTGTGTGTCTGCTCTGCTTCACTAGTATTTACAGCCCCTAGGGAGCCGAGGTGATGGTAGTATCCTTCTTCAATGTTTTAGGGCCCTAATGGGCTGTTCTGTCACCGGGGCAACTCGACCTGCCTGCTACTGATAAGAGTTTTCAAAACGGCAAAGGACCAATGTGCCCCAAAGTACAAGGGAACTCAGGAAATTGAGCCAACTGAGCTTCACCCAAAAATGAGAATTTTGTCTTTATTTATTCACCATCATGTCATTCTAAATCTGTATGACTTAGGCTAATTTCTTCTGCAGAACACAAGAAGATATTTTGAAGAATGTTGGTTTTGGTGACCATTGACTCATATTGTATGGAGAAAAAAGACATTTCTCAAAATATCTTCCTTTATGTTGCACGGAAGAAAGAAAGTCATACAGGTTTGAAACAAATGTTGGAGAATGTTTGGAAACAATTGTAGGTTTGTGTTTGTGAATATATCTTCTGCATTTGTCCTTGTGAAAAAGAAGTGTGCTTAATTGCATTGATGGTGCACTTATATTTAAATCTTAAAACATGCACTTGAAGAAAGTACACTTTAATAACTATGTTTCTTAACACACTTAAGTACACTTTTAAAAAGTGTATATTGTAATAATGTCAAATTAAAAGTATATTTTAAATAATTATGTTTTAATAAACATTTGTCATGCTTTAAACAAGTACACATATTTTTTATTTGTTGATGCATAGTAAAGAACATGTGTAAAGTATCTTTAAGCACATAGTAAAGTTAATTGAAGTGTTGTAGTGTTGTAGTGTTTTTTTTATTATTGTACATTGTACATTTAAACTTAATATATTTTGAATGTATTCAACTGCAACTTCATCATTATGAATATGTGTAATTACAATCATATTGGTAACACTTTCTATGAAGCCCATATTTATATAATACATTAGATACATAAGAGTATTCTTAAGGCATTGTAATGAATGCATAATGTATTATAAAAAAAAAGTAAAAATAAAAAATAATTATAATGTGTTGTATCATCTCATGAGTAATTATAACAACAGTTTTAATGCATCATAATATTTACTTATTTGTGGTTATAGCTTTTAAGAGTATGATGTATAATGTGTAATTACAAATATTTGCCATAAATGCTTTTTAGTACATTCGGCAGTACACTTTAACCATATTTGAATATAAGTAACTATGAAATTACAAATAAAAACATGTACTTATATACTTATTTAATATAAATTTAATAGTGTACACTTCAGTATATTTTTAAGTATATTATTTCCATAATAAGTATTCTTTTAAAAAGTGCACAGCTTTGTGTGTGCGTGTGTGTGTGTGTGTGTGTACCTACTTAACCATATTTTGGGGACAAATTTGTACCCAAAAGTGAGCAAAACCTGACCAAATCACCAAAAACCTCCATTTGGGGACATCCTCATTTGTAAAACTGGTATAAAAATAAAGTAAACAAAGTTTATTTGAAATTGTAAAAATGCAGAAAGTTTTCTGTGAGGGGTAGGGGTAGGGGTGGGTTTAGGTTAAAATGTCCCTATTTAGATAGCTAAGTAAACTAAGTGTGTGTGTGTGTGTGTGTGTGTGTGTGTGTGTGTGTGTGTGTGTGTGTGCGTGCGTGTGTGTGTGTGTGTGTGTGTGTGTGTGTGTGTCTGTGTGTGCAATGGTGTCCTGAAAACTAACAAACTGCAAAAAAAAATTATTTAGCAGAAACAGCATGAGTTGGGGGTGGGACTATCTGTTTGCCAACTAATGGCAGATGATGCTTGGGAAACCTGTGTAATAACAATCATTACTGCTTGGTGGTGCTTGTGACGAAAAATATTGCACTTTAATTCTTACTGTGCTTTGCCTAGTTACAAAAAGACATATTATTATTGCTTTGCATATTTTCAGCCCAAAACACAAGAAAAGCATAAGTATAAAGAAAAACTTGATTTCTCATACTTCATTATAGCACATATAGCAAACAAGACAGTAATTCTGCACTAATTCCAGTGCACATTTTGATTTGAAACGATATCTACCAGCTGAATGTCAGACTAATGCAATGGCAGTGCAAACTAGAACGGCCTTTCACCACCAAAAAATGTCAAGTGCAAGTGCCAGCTGAGATTGTCTGGAAGATGATGAGTGCCTCTGTGAGTGTGTGTGTGTGAGTGTGCCTGTGTGTGTATCTCTCTGTGTGTGTGTGTGTGTGTGTGTGTGTGTGTGTGTGTGTGTGTGTGTGTGTGTGTGTGTGTGTGTGTGTGTGCACGCTCACACGCTCAGCTAGGAAGAAATCTCACCATGCCATATTGACGCATTGGGACTTGACTGTATTTACATTACACTTTTGGTCTCAATTCAAAATTCTACCATATCGATTTCTATATTACAAAATTAGACAAGTTTCTTTTTTGTTTATATTGAGGCTTTTAAATACAAAGTGCTATAAAAGGTCAAACTAGATATTGTGTGTGTGTGTGTGTGTGCACGCTCACTCAGGGAGCTAGGAAGAAATCTCACCATGCCATATTGACGCATTGGGACTTGACTGTATTTACATTACACTTTTGGTCTCAATTCAAAATTCTACCATATCGATTTCTATATTACAAAATTAGACAAGTTTCTTTTTTGTTTATATTGAGGCTTTTAAATACAAAGTGCTATAAAAGGTCAAACTAGATATTCTCAAATAACTCTAAACCTGACAAAAATGTCAACTTGTTCATCTTGACTTTGTACTCATTCATCAAATAAAATTCCCCCCTCTTCTCAAAATGCATCAAAGCACAGTTAATGGAACTGTTGGATACTTGGAGCTCATGAATTTGACATTGACCTTTGCAAGCTACTGAACACCTGTTTGTCGTTCTACATAATAATTTTTGACTAAGAGAACAATGACAGAGGACAGTCATCATCTGAACGATGCCTGTTGTGTTCTTACCAATGTAAAAGCCAAAGGGATTGTGGTGGGGTTGGGGGTAACTTGTCCCACACTAGGAAATCACACAGGGCTCCCAAGACCGGATCCAAAGGAACTGGTCCATACCGTGCTCCTTTTATCATTGCACTCAATATATGTAGAGAAGGGTTTATTAGTACTTATAAAGAACATTTTAATGCCTTATTCTGCATGACCATATTTTAGATCCCTTAATCCTATACCCTATACCTAAATTTAACAGCTATCTTATTAAATATCAATAAATTAGGAGTTTATTGAGGCAAAAGTCATAGTTAATAGTTTAATTGTTGTCGTATTTAATAGTAAGAACTGGAACTTATAATAAAGTGAGACTGACTCTTTTGTGCAATGGAAAGGTTCCATGGATGGTAACAATCAATGTTAACAATTATTTTTATGCCAACCCCTAATAAACTTATAAATCAGCACAGAAGGTAAAAAAAAAAAACATTTAACAAATGCAGAGTGGGTGCATTTTAGTCAAGTCTTCATGGGTCCAGAAAATGGACAAAAGTAGTGTTACGTTGTATTTATTGTTTAATTAATAAATATTATATATGAAATTAGACAAGAGAATATGCTGATTTCACTTCTGTCAAAATAAATTTAATAAAATAAATTAAAAATTAAAATATATCCCAGAAGCGAAATTTAGATTTAATTTTTTTTGTCACCTCAGCAGGATGGTGGTCTTGCATGATAGTGATTTCATCACTGGATCTAATTGATAGGTTATTTACAAGCAATCATACAACTCACCCCATATTAAAACCATTCATGGTCTCCCCTTCTCTAAAGTAGCTACCATATCATACGTGCGGCTCAAATATCACTGGTCAGTTTGCCAGACAGACCTTCAGATTTAATTTTCTTCTACTAGAACCCCAGGCCTTGACAGACTGTAAGCACAGCCAAAATCAAACCAAACTCCAGCAATATCTCCAAACTGTCCATTTTGATATCAAGCCTATATAAAACTTATTCTAAACATCTCATGGTTAGGTCCTCCCATCTTTGCCTTTTCTCTATCCAGTCCTCTCTCTTTTGTCTCTTTCCACAAAGGGACATAATGGAAGAATAGCACTGCTTTTCTTTATTGATCAGAGTGAGTCAGGTTGGGCTGTCAGTGGAAGGCAGAGAGTTCTCTAGCCACTGACAGGCTAGAGATAGAACCAAACTGACAGACATAGTTACGTTCAATGAAGTAGGAGAGAGAGAGAGAGAGGGGGGGGAGCAGGATTTGGATTGTTGGGGCCGAAATGGCAGTCGCAATTACCTTCAGTTCCTATTTCCTCCAGATCGTCTCAACATAGCTCAGACTCCATCAAAGCCCAGCTAGCATTGATTTCCAATAGGCATGCAGACAAATTTAATTGTGCTATCTTTGAGTTTTGGGACAGCATGCTTAGCTACAATCAATGTGTGTACTTTTACTGTGAATTTATCAACATGCCATAGCCAGGACAAAACAATCACCACCTTGACAACTTGACAACATCTTTTGTCACCTCATTAAATTTATGTTCAGAACTATTTTACTCCATTTGTTGTAAATTATGTTTAATTAATTAGCTTTTTCAGTATATAGTATATAATCTTGGATGATTTGGAACCAGAAGCCCAAAAATAAAATAATGTGATGTGGTAAGTACATAACTCTTGGCTTCAAAAGTTAATGCCATAAGAATAGGCAAGCATGAGATTTTAGACCCAAAACAAATGCCTGTTATCCTTCCAAACTGCTTTCTTTCAACCATGTAATACACTAGTTGAGTTTTTACAGTTTTTCTCAGTCACTTTGGCGCATTTCTCAGATCAGAAATGAAATTCTCAAAACTACTTGTTTAACTTCCACATCATCTAGTCACTTACGCACATCAAAAAAGCAGTTTCTCTTTCTTTTGAACAAGTTGTGATTGCTTTGGTACATTTATACAATTGATTATGTACATTTATCCGCCGTTTCCTACATTATCAGTTGCTAATGTCATGTTGCTCAAAATGTATTATATAGTTCTCTGTGCAACAGTCTTACCCCCAAAACATCTGGTTATTAGTTCATCGTATAAGTCATTCAATGCAAAATAGTTGATCTAGTTGTCATAAACTATCAAGCATATTTTCTACACATTTCTATTAGACGTTTTGTAAATTTGCTATGAATTGTGCAGGTGAATCTTAACTTTCAATAATGAAGAGAATGTAGATCAGCTAATGATAAACCAGTTCTCTGAAATAGCTCAAAGGTGCATCTCATGAACCTTCAATTGGAAAGCATATATAGACAGAGGACAACACAAGAGTTTCAAATTCTGACAATGGATATTTCCTCCCCGTTGGCCTGGCAAATCAACAGTAGCTCTGTGGCCGATGACATTTCAACCACGCCTTCTGCTTTTGGTCAGGTTGAAGCCAGCCTCATTCATATATATGAAGCTGTGAGATGGTTCACTTGACTCCAATTCCACGTTGCAAAGATATGCGTTGAGATGTAGATGAGAATCTGTGGGCCGACAGACTGGCATGTCAGGAGGTGTAGACAGACTGCACTGAAATTCTTCATCTAGTGCTGCATGCAAAAGCAAAGTTCTGGTGTTTCCTGAGTTTGCCTTTCTAATTTTGTCTTTCCATCTTTGTGCCTATATTTCTTCTTCTTTTCTATATCACAATGACGTTGTTGTAATGTTTTTGTTTTGTATTTTTACTGTAAGATTGACTCTTTTTACCACTAGTATAGTATAACTCTGAATCCTATCCAGTCTCTTTCAATCAATATCCCACATAAAGTAATGTGTAAATTTGTACTTTTGAAATGGATATATGGCATTCATAAGAAGTGCAGCCTTACATTTCAATACAGTAACTGTCATCCAAACTGTTGCCCAAGTTTACGTCAGGTAAGACTAACAGAGTGCACTGTTATATTGACAACATGACTTAGCATTTTGTCTATCTTGTTTGTGATCAATGACACAAGGACTTTTCATTCTGATGGCACTGATATGTTCACTGACATAAATACTTACTTTTGAGAGATGAACTAAAGATTTTGCAGGTTATCCATTTTGAGGTGCTGTTTGTACAAATTGTTTTGAGAACTACACATATTTCTTTGCAAATATTAAGGATGATTCGAGAAATGCACCAAAGCGACTGAGAAAAACTGTCATTTCTGGCCATTTTATTTTCCATATACTGAAAGTGAATGGAATGCAAAGTTCCAAAATGATATAAAAGCACAAGCGCAAATGTTCAGAGACTCATGTGCTATTCTAAATCTATTAAAACTGTACAATGTGATTTAGAAAACAGATTGAAATTGTAATCTATTTGGATGTGTAAGTTACACATCATTATAATAATGGTTTAAACTAGGAAAAACAAAGAAGAAAAAAATCCTTAGACCAGTAATAATCTATTATTTAAAAGGCCATCATATAGACACATTCATCCAGTTATGAATACACAAACACAATTTCCCCAAGCAAAAACTTCGTAAAATTGTAAATTATTCATTTCTTCGTTTATTCCATTATTGGGGAGAACTACTGCACAGCAGCATCAGTCATCTTATCTAGAGTAGATATATATCAGTAAAATAGCAGAGAGGGAATGGATTAGGCAGATATGAGATTCCATTGAGTGAAAGTCCTGACTCTTCTCTTCCTTTCACTGTTCTATAGTTTCTGCTTAATGAAGCTCAGATATGTGTAGCTCAAACTCATTGAGTTTCCATTCAGTCCTGGAGGCCAGTGCATGTCCTTGCCTCTGACATTGAAAACTGAGTAGGATTGCCGATTATAGACAAAGAACCATTTCACAAAATGATAAGAGTTATCATTGAGTAACTTTTTTGGTGACAGCTTGTGAAAGGGAGAAAAAAAAGAGTGAAATGCTGTTCTTATTGTGCTCAAGGTGATTAAATAATTGTGGAAATTTAGACAATATGAGAAAATTAAAGGGCACCTTGCAGATTAAAAAGTAAAGCAAACTGTTTAAGTTAAATTAAAGGTGGTTCCATAAAAGTGGACAATAACAATATGGTCTATACCAGAGGTTCAAACAACTAGTGGGTTGTGACCCAAAAATGAGTTGCATATTTATTCGAACAAGGCTGTGGACAACAACGAATGCACCAAATTAAATTCTACATTATTTGCTGATTAAATTCTGTAAAACACTATGAGTTTTTTATGGTGAATTACTGATGGCGGAGATTAATAGTATTTTATATAATGTATTTAAATTATTACATTTCAATGCTTTATTTCGTAAAAAAAAATACTTTCATAAAATAAATTATTTTGGTACTATGTTCGGTCAGCATTTGATGTCCAATGTAAAATCCTGAAGCAAAACCAGTCAAAAATCACAGCTCTATAGCACCGGCTCCAGTCCTCCCCCTCATATAAAATAAATATTTGTTAAACCCACTCCTCCTCAAGCTCATAAATTTTGTACAGAGGCTATGAAATGGCCTTGGCTCACTGACTACTGGATCAAGTTCATGTCAAGAAATTAAAATTTTCAAAACACTGCAAAGATGAACATCTCGCTCAGAAACATTTGCGGGTATACAAACATCTCCAGAGCTGGCCCATGGGGCTTGCTGCTCGAGATTTCCTGGGTCCAGGGTTCCAGGCTGCTTGACACGCAGGAGAGCGAATCACGGTAAGCTGCGGAGACGAGGAGAGGCGGAGGTCAGTTCACGCCTGCAGGCATGCTCATTTGCATGCGTTTAGGGGCGGGACCTGATGGTGCTCTGTTGCAGGCACACTCAGCAGGACATCGTTTACATAATTGATGAAATATGATAATAATGCAAGCTGGCGTTGGCTTGGCAGGCTGGAGCAGCTCCCAAGGAGCTGGGCCTGGGCGAGCCTTAGGATGTGTGGCAGAGAGAAATCGAGAGAGAGAGAGAGAGAGAGAGAGAGAGAGAGGGATTGAAGCCTGGAGCAAAGTTTTTTGGGAGGTGTTGTTTGTGGATTGACATTCCTCTAAAGACCACAGTGGCATCGCCAGTGGTGGCCTGGTTGCCTTTGTGTGGTTAGTATCATGAATATTTAACATTCTGCTGTAAGGCACCCGGAGCCTTCAAGCAAAACTAAAGACTGAAGTTTTTGGTGTACATGTACCATGTCCTTATGTATAGTATTTGACATAAGGGTAACACTTTATTTTAAGGTGTCCTTGTTACACATGCTACATATACTTACTATTATAATAACAATTAATTATGCATAATTACATGCAAGTAACCCTAAGCAAAACCCTAATCCTAACCCTAACCATATAGTAAGTACATGTAGTTAAGTAATATTACTCAGTACTTAAATGTATAATTACACTGTAACAGGAACACCTTAAAGTGTAACCAGCATGATTATGTGTTTAGAGTACTACTGTATAAAATCACTCTAAGCCAAAATGCATTTCACATATTTTAGCTTAAAATGTTTCTATTACAATGTAATTACTAATGAACAACACATATAATAATTTTGAGTTACACTTTATTTAGGTGTCATAATGAGTGATGTTTAATAACATGTAATTAACTCTGCCATTGCTGGTCCCAAGCAAGTGTGAAAGGAGGAGGGTTGGGCGTCAGGCTAGCAACCCGTCCCTGTAAAAACCAAATTAGCTATGGAAACGACAAGAGAAAATACATCAAATGAAATTGGATGCTGGACCTTGGATCCTAGGTATCTAGATCCTACTATGAAGGTTTTTAACCAAACCCATTGTGGAGTCCAGCGCCTGATGACGGATATGGTGTTGACTGCAAAGAAGATCACCCAAATGGGAACTTGGAACGTACGTACACTTCATCAAAGCGCACGGCTAAATCATTTACTTAAGGAATTTGAGCAACATCGATTGGATCTGCTTGGCATCAGCGAAGTTCGATGGACAGGGAGTGGTGAATTGACAAGTGATGGAAAGAAGATCCAGTAACACTTTATTTTAAGGACCCATTCTCGCTATTAATTAGTTGCTTATTAGCATGCATATTACTAGCATATTGGCTGTTTATTAGCACTTATAAAGCAAATAATAATGCCTTATTCTGCATGACCGTATTTTAGATCCCTTAATCCACCCTGTACATAAATTTAACAACTACCTTACTAACTATTAATAAGCAGCAAATAAAGAGTTTGTTCAAGGAAAACTCTTAGTTAATAGTGAATATGTGTTCCCTATTCTAAAGTGTTGCCGAAGATTCTGCACTCCTGTAAAGGCAGCAAACATGTCTGTGGTGTTGGACTGGTCTTTGGGAAACAAGCAATATGTGCCCTGGTTGGGTAGAAGCCCGTTTGTGATTGGATCATCACGTCCCGTTTTGCAATATACGGACAACGGTCATTCAGGTTTACACACCAACTGAGGAAGCAAATAAGTTTTACCATGTGCTACAGATTGACCATGTCTGCATTAGTCGACAGCGGAGGATGACTTTGCGGGATGTGAGGGTCTTCCGTGTGGCAGATGCAGGTCCAGATCATTACTTAGTCTGTATACATTTAAAACTCAAACTGCAATGACATGAAGGAAGATCTGAAACTGTCCAACCATTTGCAATTGAAAAGCTTAAAGACCAGAATATTGCAGATGTCTTCACCCTTTAGCTTTCCAATTGATTCCAGGCTTTAGCTGATGTGGCAGATATAGAGTATAAATGGCACAACTTCAAGGAAACATTGACCACCTGTGCGCAAGAAGGGATTGGCCGAAAGAGGCAGAAGGAAGAATGGATTCAGGATAGATCATGGGACTTGACTGACCTAAGGAAGAAGGCCAAAAAGAAAAGTGACCAAGTCCAAAAGGTCGAAGATAAATGAATGGCATTACGTGCATACGCTGACCTTGACCGGGCTGTGAAACAGAGCTGTAGGTGGGATAAGAAAGACTGGTTGGGGAAGAAATGCAAAGAAGCCACGGATCTAAATAATACCTGCACCTTGCACCGAATTGCTTAAGACCTATCAGGAGCCTGGAGGAGCTCCTCCGTTCCAATCAAAGACAAGAATGGCAAGTTGCTCCTTACCAGAGAGGAACAGAATGCCCGATGAGTCAAATACTTCCAAGAGACATTTAATCAGCCGCTTCCCTTAAACACCTATGACCTATGGTCAGTAGGAAGCACAAGAGGAGTTAAATGTGGTACAATGCAGAGATGTGGTAATATAACAGCAGAAGAAGTTCAAATTGCCATTAAGATGCAAAAATTAAACAAGGCAGCTGGCTTGGATGAAATAGAGGCAGAACTTTTGAAGAATGGTGGTCCCATTGTAGTAATGAAGTTCATTGATCTCTTAAATGCATGTTGGGGAACGCAAGCTGTTCCCAAAGACTGGCAAAAGGGTACTGTCATTAAGTTACCAAAGAAAGCGAATACAATGGAATGTACAAATTGGTGGCATAAACCTCTTTTCAGTACCAGAAAAAGTGGTTTCCACAGTTCTCCTAAGACGATTGCAGGCAGCCATTGACAAACGCCTCCGAGAAGAATAGGTTGGCTTCCAAAAAGGACGGTCATGTAGCGAGCAGATCTTCGCTTTACATAATATTATTAAACAGTACGTGGAGTACAAGTATCCGCTTTCCATCAACTTTATCGACTTCAGGAAAGCCTTTGATAGTGTCCATCGTGAATCCTTATGGAATATTTTACAATTATATGGCATGCCAAAGAAATTCATAGCTGTCTTCCATTACTTGCATTACAATTCCACAAACACACTGACTTCTTTGCCATTGAGACCAGTGTCAGACAAGGATGCATCTTGTCACCATTCTTATTGATGGTGGCCCTCGATTTTGTCATGAGGAAGGCTGTGGCAAGACCATACACAGGCATTGACTGGGATGGACAGAACCACCTCACTGATCTCAACTTTGCAGATGATATTACTATGCTTCCTGAAAATGCTTCCTGTCAGATTATGCATTAGTGCCGAAAAGTCCAAAGTCATGCATACTGGTGCTCAAGGTAACATGCCATGGATAAAGTTTGATGAATGCAACATTGAAGAGGTTGATAGGTTTACATTCCTCTGCAGCACTATTGGACAAGATGGAGATGCAGCGATATATGTCAAATGCCGGATTGGCAAGGCATCAACAGTCTTTCAACAAATGTGCAAAGTCAGGTCATCTACATCAATCTCATTTAACATCAAGCTCCGCTAATATGCATCTATTATCCTTCCGAAGGCAACTTATGCAGCAGAAACTTGGAAGGCATCAGCCATTTTTTCTCACAAGTTAGATGTCTTCCATCAGTGCTGCCTGCGAAGAATACTGCACATTCAATACTACAACCACATTACCAATGAGGAAGTCCTGCGATGAAGCAATATGCCAAGACTAAGTACAATGATTACACACCACCGCCTGTGGCTGGCTGGACACATTATGTGGATGGAAAGCAGCCGCATCCCAAAGAAGGCACTTCATTGGGTCCCACCTGGAGGACGGCGATGCAAGTGTTGACCACGACTGACCTGGCGCCGAACCATCCTCAATGACCTCAGTTCCTTTAACATCACATGGGAAGAAGCCAAAGATCTGGCCCTTGATCGCATTCGTTGGAGAGCTCTCATCGCCCAACACAAAGTACAGTACTTGCTGTAGCGTCTGGACCACTCCAACCCACAATATATATTTTGTTAGCTAGATTTCACAAATACTTTGTAACACCCCAGGACGCCGAACAAGACCCTGGTTTCATGGTAACCCGATACATTTACAACCTTGTGGAATGCGAGCCGGCTCTCATTCTGCTTTCTCCAGAAACAAGGGGTACAAATGCACAGGAGAAATGGACTGTTCTACTAATTAATTCATAGGAAAACCTTCTTTGAATGAACACCCATTTTCTTCAGGCCAGTGTGTATATTATTGCTGTGTTGTATTTAATCTGTTGTATTATAGACTATTTTTATCCGTGCTTACGATAAACCACACATTCATATAAGTAACTATTTCATGTCTAGTATCTATGAATTCGCCTTCCTATGATCGAAACAAGTGTGTACCGCTACATTGCTTTAGGGTTAGGGGTTTGGTTTAGGGTTAATTTCTTGTAATTATTTACATTTACATTTAGACATTTAGCAGATGCTTTTATCCAAAGCGACTTACAAATGAGGACAATGGAAGCAATCAAAATCATCAAAAGAGCAATGATATGCAAGTGCTATAACAAGTCTCAGTTAGCTTAATGCAGTACACGTAGCAAGGTTGTTGTTTTTTTAAATCATATAATAAATAAAAAGAAAACCGATAGAATAGAAAAAGAACAGAGCAAGCTAGTGTTAGAGGCCTTTTTTGCTTTTGTTAATTGCATAATAAATAAAAAGAAAACAAATAGATAGAATACAAAAATATTAGAAAAGCAAGTCTTTTATTTTTTATTTTTTTAAACAAGCAGTTAGTAAAAAGAAATCAGAAATATTCACATGAAACTTGCGGGGCGCGAGCCACCACTGCTGTGATTCAGTGCACCGCAAAAAGACACCACTATCATTACTCCACGCGGTCAATTATGCACAACTTACTTCATTAAGAACATGTGTGTGTGTGTACAACACATAACAAGGACACTGCAAAATAAAGTGTTTCCTTATTTTGTAGTGCTACTTATAAATATACTTTTAAATATTCTTTTGGTAACACTATATTTTAAGGTGTCCTTGTTACAGTGTAATTATACATTTAAGTACTGAGTAATATTAATTAACTACATGTACTTACTATATGGTTAGGGTTAGGATTAGGGTTTGGTTTAGGGTTACTTGCATGTCATTTTGCATAATTAATTGTTATTACAATAGTAAGTACATGTAACCTGTAACAAGGACACCTTAAAATAAAGTATTACCATACTTTTTTTTTTTAGTATCACTGTATGTTTGATATTGCTTTAAACACTCTGGTTATGACCTAAACTTATATGATTAACTCCGGGCAAACCAAAAGATCATCCTTTCATCCTTAGGTGTGCAACATACTCTTTTTATTTTCCTTTTCTAAACATACTTTAAGAAATTTGGTCCCTTTGATCCATACTTTATGTAAATGGGAAACTAAACTAAATGTACATAATAAGTAATGCCGTCATCATAATATTTGCATACTGATTGATCTTCATTCTCATATCTTTTTGCATACTAAATTGCATATTTGCTTACACTATTTTAAGGTGTCCTTGTTACAGTGTAGTTATACATTTAAGTACTGAGTAATATTAATTAACTACGTGCACTTACTAAATGGTTAGGGTTAGGGTTAGGGTTTGGTTTAGGGTTACTTGCATGTAATTATGCATAATTAATTGTTATTATAATAGTAAGCACATGTAACATGTAACAAGGACACCTTAAAATAAAGTGTTACCGCATATTTAAAAAAAAAAATTTCTTCACCTTTACACTGTGCTGTGTTGATGTAAAAAGCTCTAATGCAGAATTTAATTTACACAAAACTAAAGTTGAAAACCTAAGCTTACCTAAAACTTTAACACTATTTTTTGCATGCATGCAAGAACTGGTATTTCCTTCATGAAATGCAAATCTAGTTACCTTTGTTATTAATTATGTATAACATTGTAATATTGTTGAAATTCTTGTGGTGCAATTCAATAAAAGAAAAAGACACTAATCGGTCTCTGGCTCTATTTCTTTCCATCTCTCAGCACCTTAATTTCTGAAACACAACTGTCTAACGACAATTTCTCAGTCATTCCTACAGAGACACAGTCATGCAATCCCGTCCTCTCTCCCCACGCACTAGGTCACGTTGTCTGCGCCCCACTCTCTTCACACCCCGGCATATGTTGCAGCAGAGCCTGGATCAGTGCCACATGCTTGCCTGCTGCCCCAGCTCCTCTCCCTGCTCTCCGCCACCTGTGCTCCCTCCCTCAGCGCCTGGCTCCAGGTTATCTGGCTCTGACACACACCCGTGACTGGGATTGAGGCTTCAGACGAAGCCTCTCCTCCACCTCCGAGCTGTCACTCATCCAACTCTTCCACAACACAAGTTTTATAGACAACCCCCATGGAAACTCTAGACAATCTCCTCAAATTAAGCACATCAACCCACTCCTGTCAACTGATAGGAAATGCAGTACAGCGCTAAAGTAGGACAGCAGAGATTTCTTTTCATTAGAATGTTTTCCAACTCACCCACATGTCATTCCAAACATGTTTGACTTTCTTTCTTCATTGGAACACAAAAGGAGATGTTTTGAAGAATGCTCACACTGCTCTTTTCCATACAAATAAACTTGACTTTTGGACTATATTTCAAATCGTGTTATATGTTAGCTTTGTAATTTATTCTTTATGATTTATTCTTTGTCATTTATCTTGCTCTCCCCCATTGCTTTCAAATTCAATTTGTGATTACACCAGTACATTTTCAGACTTCAGTTCACTAGTTTGTTTATGTAAAACAAGCAATGACGTAAGGTATACGCAATTATATTATCGAAGCAGCCAATAATGAAGTGAAACATGGATGTTTTACATGACAAAATAATACAAAGTGAATAAACTTGTCTTCATCAGCTCACATTTCTACATAAACAATGAGAAACCATAAACAACTTTAATTGTGCCCCTTCATTCATGTGCTTGGCTCACACATGCGCATATCACCGGCTTATGGGTCTTCGGTCTCAGTTGGAATGGTTTCTTCAGTTCAGTGACTGTTGGAGGAACTGGAGCGCTGAATGAGTTGGCAAAACCCAGCATCAAGCGAGTTTTGATTGAGTAACTGTTTCAGACAGTTCAGTCCGATTTGGTGAACTGGTTCAACTAGTTCACCAAAAAAGAACCGCTTCAAAAGAATGATTTGTTCACAAACCATACATCACTCAGGACTGTTTGCCTAAGGTTATGGATTACATGTAGTAACGTTGCAAATAATGATCAGTTTCTTGCACAAACCTCAATATCTTCAGGAGCCATGGGTGTTAATTTTGTGGTCCTTGGCATGCTTTTTAAATTAATTTATTATTCTGAAAAACGGGTAGCAGTTGCCTACTGTAACACTTGTTGCTGGGGAGAAAGAGCGCACGATGAAGACGAAGATTTAATTACTATCCATTTAATAGTAATCCAAGAGGAAGGGTAACACAAGTTCACAACAACATCAATACATCAACAATACCGGACAAGGAAGAATAGAAAGGGAGCAACTTAAATACACAGACCAAACAAAGATAATTAACAAATACAGAATGAGTTAAATAAAGGGAGACAGAAAATAGGTCAAAGGAAACATGAGGGAAGAAAACTAATTAAAATTCCATGTTGGTGACACCTACATCTTGTATGGCCTGACAGTGAGCAAATTAACAGCACATTTAAATTTTTGGATGAACTATCTCTTTACGTGTCTTCAATAACTGTGTACTAACATTTAAATTAATTTGCTACATTGCACTTATAGATGTTTTACGTTGAACTACGTTGAAAAAACTTACCCATATCCTATCCCAATAACAGTACTGCAATACAACATGAACATAGTAAGCACATTGTAAGTTTTACTTAGTTGTACTTAATATGATATTTTGAAAGGTCAAAATAAAAATGCACCACATAACCACATGTACAATATCTGAAGGTCAGGTAACAAAATAACATTTTTGTTAGGCAGCGCTGCTGTGGAAAAACTGATCTTTTCTTGATGTTTAGATGAATACTCCAATCAATTGTCAGGTCAAGCTACAAGATCCAATTCAAAACTCAACAGAAGCGCAGAGTTCTTCTGACAAGCAAGTGCTGTGAGATTTTGATTGTCAAGTCAGTTTTTCCACTACAGTCATGATCGTTTCGTAGACAAGAGGAATGCAATGACTTTGTGATAATCCTCAGTCACATTGACCCACAGGGACTGAAAGCGGATCCAGTGTGTGTTTGTGTGAGTATTCATCTCTTCCTGATCATTTCTTATGGTGCATTATCATTCACAGGATGTCATGAAGCAGGATACAGACAGCACAGGGGATTAATGATGACCTTATTGACACGACATCTTGATGAATTTACACGGTATGAAAATACCGGCAAGCAATGATTCACTCTGATAATATGCTCTAAGGGAACATAACAAGTTTTCAGATAACATCTGAACATTTAATGCCCTGGAATATTTTGAATGGGCAAATATCGAGAGACTATTATCACCAATAACTGCTACTGAGACCCTTAACAGTCTTCACATCAAACAAACATAAATGGCAATCTATTATGTGTTTTGAACTGCTAGAATGCCAGCAGAATATATGATTATAGATAGGATTTAAATACAACTGTTAAGAAGAAGTAAGGAAAATCATTGTGCTAGCCATAAATTGTTTAGTTTTTTTCCAAGTTTATCATATTAAATTAATTATACAAAGTAATGTGATTAAACAAAACTGCCAAACACCGATTCTGTGGTATATCGTAAAACAGGCTTTTATCTTAAGCGATTTACATTGCATTCAAGGTACACATTTAGTTTATGCATTCCATATGGGAATCGATAATCTTGGCATTGCAATTGCCATGATAAAAGGCAAAATAGTTTTTGCTTTTTCGAAAGTTGAACTGTAACTTGACACTTGTCAGGGTTATGTTTAGGTTCTTTGTGTTTTTGTTATTTTGTCTAGAATGACAACTAGTTTTTGGCTAGCTTTAAAAAAATGAGAGTTAGGATAACAAAATAAAAATAAAAAAATACGTGAGAAAACTTGGTGAGAGAATTTCATGACAATCAGATTCCCAGAGAACAGCTTGTTCACATAGAATTAGCGTCATTGTTGCTAGATGTCATCTGTGTCTTTAGTTTATCAGGTCTTTTAATCTGGTCCTCTGCAAACGTGGGCTGCAGGTTTGCGTACAAACCAGGCAACCAGAGGAAGAACAACACTGATTGCCATCCTGCTGACTTCCACAAAAGACTGGGTTTCTTTCCTGTGATGAACAATTTTAAATCTGAAAATATTTTGAAAGAAGATGATGTTGGACGTCCTAAATGGGCTAATAAATGGGCTTTTAGTTCATATCTGTTTACTTTGCAACCATGTATAGCTAATGTACTCCTAAATGTTAACAAAACTAACCTTTATCAGATATGCAAATCTTATAGTCTTTCTCTTTCAGAAAAAGGAAAGAAAATATTGACTCATCCTTCCCTCATATCATATGCACATTTATGTCAAATCAAATGCTCTCTAGAAAGACAATGTCCCTATAATACTACCAGCCTTCTACATGGACAAGTAGCGAATCACAAAAGGCTATCAGCTGATTTTGCTTTTCACACACTCTTTAATTAGTATTGATGAGGTATTTTTTTCTGTACCTTTAACTTATATAAATTAACATTATTCTTATTATAGTATATGAGCATTCAAGTGAGCTCCATGAATGTGATGTGAACTGTTCTAATCATGAAGATCTATGTGATAAACAGAATAAACAAAATTTCCTTGTGAAAGGCATTGATGAATGTCTGTAGAAACAGTGTTCACCCTGCATCTTTGACTGGCATCATATGAAGCAGTGACGTCTATGTGAGTCATACTGAGACTCTGATAACATCCTGCAGTTCTCAGTATCATTTCCATACAGCATCAAGTTCTTGAGTACCTTTCCGTAAAGATTCCGTTTTCTCAGGCTGATATGAGATAAGAGATAATCAACATTTTATAAAACTGTATCAGTTCAAACGAATGGAATCCTGCATTACTGAGCTTGAATTTTTGATGCATTAATACAAGTATTCAAATGGATTCAACACTTCCCAACAACACCCCAAATTCAATTTCAACC
Source organism: Sinocyclocheilus grahami (assembly GCF_001515645.1). Lineage (NCBI taxonomy): Eukaryota > Metazoa > Chordata > Actinopteri > Cypriniformes > Cyprinidae > Sinocyclocheilus > Sinocyclocheilus grahami. Next base: position 39,015 of record NW_015506147.1, read on the forward strand.
ACAACCCTCAAAAACAACCAATGTCCTTCTTAGGCTCTCCTAAGAGGCTCCTCTTATCCACTCTGATCACCTGAGCCCAACTGAATGCCCCATTTTTACCTAAACACACCTGACTATTTCCCATGCATGAGCATCCTCCATGTTTCCCTCATCTTTTATTTCCATTGTTCATATAGCTTTCCCCAAAAAGAAAACTCACCCAGCTGAGACACTGTGGCATTGGCTCTGATTTAGATATTTTGTCCTAGAAGCCGGCACTCACCTAGGGGCAAGCAAGGAAGGGCCTGACTGGAGAGACCAGCCTCCATTAGTTGATCTGGCTCAACTAGTTGCAAATGAGGGACAGACTGGGCCTGAGGTGCTGTCAGAACCCATGTGTTAGCTAAACAAGTCTGGCTTTTAACCCATCTGCTGAAATGACTGGGCTTGTCCCTCAACGCGGGCATGGTGTTTTGGGGCCAACATGCTGCCGCCACCTGGCCCTCCTTCTTAATCCATACAATCACACACACAAACATGTGAATAACACTTTTCCTTTTTCTCTTTTCTTTTTTCTCTCAGAATAAATCAATTATGTATGTCTGTGCATTTTTAACGCATCGGGCAAATAAAAAAAAAATTAACTGTAAAAGACTGTAAAAAAATGTATGGTAAAAACCTGTTAATGGGTAAACATTAAGTTCCCATACTGGTGAAAAAATGCAATAGATGACAGTGATTCCCAGAATTCTTAACTTTTAATTTTTCATAGTTTTTCACTGAAATAAATGTTTCTTCATAGTGTTTTTCTAATAAGGATTTTATATTACATTTTATATTACCTTATGGTGTTAAAGTAACATTTATTGAATTAATTTAGTGTCGTGTGTTATAGTGTTTTGTATTTGAGTGTATGGCACTGTATACATTCTGTGTTATTATTTACCTTAGCTTGCTTTTACTCAAAATTTTAATTAAATCTGTAAAACCTAAAATGTTGTCACCATTTTTTTCACAGTAAAGGTCTCGCTGTCATGGTTTTGTTCCTGTTTGGTTTAGCTCTTTAATTAATTTGTTTGTTAGTCATTAGTTAACTCCCTTCACCTGTTTTCCCCTCATCAGCTGCATTACTTAAAGTCTTCTTTCTGTTCAGTAGTTTGTTGGTTATTGTTTGATGGTATGACCACCCTGAGTTGTTTCCTTGCCTGAGTTTCATGTGGATTATAATATTAAAGACTTCCTTTGTGGATTATTCTTCCTCGTCTTTTTAGCCTTCCTTAGAGAGACCGTAACAGAATAACCGACCCTAAAATTGACTATCAATTATAGCGGCGTTTTTCTTTCTCTTTTGTTTTTGTTTCTCCCCTTTCCCGGAATGGATATCCCAGCTGTTCTACTCCTGTGCCTGGAGCAACAGGACCGTTCGCTGGAGGACCATACCTGGACCATACTTTTTGATCTGGAGTGCCTTACGCACTTCCCTGACCGCTCGCTCTGCGTATGCTATCACACCAGCCTGAGCGAGCGGTGTAAGGCACGCCTGCCAGCGAATGGTCCCAAGGAGGATTTCGCCTCTTTCGTGGAGTGGGTGCTGGAGAACAACAGATCTCCATTCACCGTCTGCCCCGCTGAGGAGGATATCTCCAGCCCCACTCCCGAACCAGAGACCAGCCAGCCGTCATCGACACTCACAACCACAGCAGCTATTTTTGTTTTACTGTAAATGTCACAGTTTTTATTGCCTGTAATTAATGGAAAAGAACCATAAGAATTGTCTTAAAACATTTAGTTATCATCTAATACTGGCTGCCACTGACAGCTGGCCTTATCATTTTTGATTCAGAAAAAAGGCTAAAAGGTTTCAGTGTCCTGTGGCTGAATGTTAATTAAAATTCTCACAGTATAATAATCTTATAATTATCTCTTCTACAGGGCCTTTGCTCATTTGAGCGGCTAGTGTAAATCCCACCACTGTAAACACAATCTTAATTTTCCTCCCAAAGGATTTCCTCTTTGGCACAAGTGCAGCTATATCATGTAGGATCCAAGAAAATGAATGAAGCCCCCTGGCACTGAATCTAGTTTATGAGCAGTATCTCATTTCAATTAAAAAAAAAAGTATTCAGAGTTACAACACCAAATGCACTCTGTTGGTTTTTTCTCTAAATAACAGACAGATTGGAAATTCCTTCCAAAGGAAACTCAGTAGAACTGATTGTCAGCAAATAAACCTACTATGTGGTTTGCATTACATTAAGTTATTTCTGAAAAGATATTATTAGTTCTAAAACTGTCACACTATGATATGTAGAACGAAATTAGCATGATTCCCACAGTAAAACTCTTAGCTATGCTCAGTTCTTACCAAGAATAGCATTGCTCTCCTGTCTTTGTCAGCCTCCAGTGCTGAACCAGGCTTTCCAATGGACTCTTGGGGTCCTCAGTTTATTTTTCTGTACAAAGGTCGAGAAAAGCCTTTAGTCCAACAGGCTAACTGCCAACAGGAGCTCCTGCAGGACTACTGTATTTTCCACCCCAACTGGAGCACCATCACCAGGGCCCTGGCCCTCACCAACCCTGACATCTGTGTCTCTGCTGCTGTAGAGTTGCGGTTCCTGCGTCTACATGTGGACGTGCAGTAAATTATGGGTTTGTGAAGAACTGTGGCAGTGACGGATGGTATGTGGCTAACCAGGCTCACATAATTACAGGACCAAACTGAGGCTTCAGAGCCCCGCCTGGCTTTCTGGGAAATCGAAGCGCAGATGGAGCTGTAGAAGAAACACCAGGAAAAAAGTGGCATTTGTAGCCCCAGTCTACTGCCATTTGGAATGTGTGTGCATCATGCACATGGAGCAGCCATTTTAAGATCATAATGAGTTAGCGTTTATGGGATTTGAAGAAGTCCTTCCCTCTTCTGTCTCACTCAAGTGCTGAGTTGTTGCCAACAGGTCCATGAGCCTCGGGGCAAGATAATCCTGCAAAAAAGTTCCAATCAGTGACATAGATGGGTATAAGTAAAACATTTTCAAATATCATAGTCATCTTTAAACGTGCAAAGTATGTTTTTGATTCCTCTGAATGTCTTTCTGTATTGATTTATTTTGTGATGGTCATAGGTAATGCGCACTCCATTCACCACTTGCCTTAAATTACCAGCGCATGCTCCCCCAACCTACAAACATCCTTCATCCCAGCTGATGTTCAGTTTGTATTCCATTTTTCCAACATCTCAAGAATACAAATGAACACTTCTTTCTAATATGCAAGGTGAGTCTTTCCAGAGGAGCCCTCATCATTATAGAGAAGGGAAAGTTGCAGAGAATTCCATTCCTATTATGCACTGATAATAATTCAATGTTTCAAACATGAGATCTCCTTAAACAGTCACCTAAGTGTCTGAGCTCTAAAGACTGGAACAAAGGGAAGAATGTGGCAGCCTTGCGACTTGACACTGTACCCGACTGGCTCCAGTGCGTCATGCGCTTAAAAGGGGATTAGAGATAGAGACTAAACTTGCTGTCTGCAGCATGGCAGGCTGCTGGCATATAGACACTTTTTGTTTGTAATTCATCCACTTAGTTTCAAAGAATAATTGGAGAATCCTTAAAGATCACGGCTGCATCCTTAACTTTCACTAAATCAGAAATAGAACAAAAATGTTTGTTTTCTGTAATTAACTTAACAGTTCTTTTACATCTTTATTAAAGACAAACATATACTTCATAGGCATTGTGGTTAAAATGGGGAGGGTGGTAAGGGGTGTCAATTTTTAGTCAAGTTGTTGTGTAGGCATGGGGAAAGGAGACTATTTCCTAATTACATATATTTCATGATAAAATTAGAAGACAGCATCTATAACAAAAGGCCATAAAAACATGACTTATCAATCAATCAATTTTATTTTATTTGTAACAAAAACAATGTTATAATCATCCCTTTCCGAGGCTGATTCACACAGAATGAATTTTTGTGTTCCACGGCAGTGCTTTTAAATAGTTTTTTTATATAAACATGACAGCTGTGCTATGTTTCACTGCTTTCAGAGAAGAAAGACATTTTTTAAATGATTTTTTGTATTGCTGCACAATGCACATAGCTCCATTCTTTTAAAGATATCCATAAATCAATCAAGAAAATACTATATATATATATAAAGAGAGAGAGAGAGAGAGAGAACAAAATAAACATAAATAAATAATTTACTAAACAAAACACTTGAGCAGTATTTTTCACATCCTAATCATCAAAAAATATTGTTTTTTCATGGTCTGTTTTCTGAAACTCGGATAGCATAATCTGAATTCATAACTTCATGGGACACATCCTTGATATTTTTATTTGAAAGGCCATTTGTATTTGCCAGAGCAATCTCAGACATGTCCTCAACATAAAATTTTTCATCAAGACTGATAGTAATAGTACTGTAATAGTATTTCCCATATTTGGATTTTTTTTTCTTAAGTGCATTTCTCAGTAATATGCAGCTTTATGAGATGGCCCCTTTCTAAATATACTGTATACACACACTGTGGACAGTTTCGTAGATTAAGGGAGTGACATCATTTATTTCAAGATACTGTTCCACATTGCATTCACAAGAATTTTTTCTAAAAGAAGTGTCTTCTACAGTGGCTAGATTGCATCTTCTTCCATTGACTGCATGATTCTTCACATTGGCTAACAACACATTTGGCAAATTTTCTTATAACTGTTCCAGGTATCTGAGCCACCATTCAATTAGCAACCACCTATGTGCCTGATTTATCGCCCATTTCCACAAATAGACGAGAAAACAATGGTCTCATAAATTAGTTTCCCAACTCATTAAAATGCATTCCTCTCTAAAGATTCCAAGTAACTGCAACAGCCACCAGTGGAAAAGTGTGACGTTTTTTTTTTACTTCTGGTCCCAAAATATAAAATAATTTTTATAGAAAATGGATGAAGTACATAACGGTACAAGGTGCTTGTTTGGATTAAAAATCATGCAGGATGAATATAGATAAAAAGGGACCCACTTAATAATTTTTTGTCATTTGTGTTTTTGTGTGTATTTTCTACCATTAAGTTCATCCTAAACTACATAAGATGACACAAAATTCCAGACAACATTATAGTTCTTCTTTAGCTCTGACATCATTTCAGTTGGTGTGTCATACACTGTAATAAATAAATAAATATAAATATATAGTTAACTTAAAAATAATGCAACCAGCTGCAAAGCATTTTTGAGTTTTCTCAACTTCAGTAGCTGTAGTTGTGCCCATTAATTTTAACTAACTAACTAACCTCATATTTTAAGTTAAATCAACCATTCTCAGCAAGTACATTATGTATTTGGTGAAAGTTAAATAAGGGGTCGTACAAACTATTGTTCTAACTTTAGGGAACAAATAAATCTCCAATTTGATCAAAGTTGGGACCACTTTGCAAAATATGTAAATACTTAAGGCGAGACACTGCAGGTTAATGGGGTACAAAAATTAACTAATAGTTATCACCTTACTTACCCAGTTGATTGATTACATTGATAATTGCAAAAAAATGTGTATTACAAGTTTTCTAAAATGTTATGTTTAAATATGCAAATGAATTTTTTAATGAAAAAAAATCTGAACAATGGATGAAGTCAGTTTCAAAATTCTTGTTTAATTTTTTTTTTGACATATTAGAGTCAAATGTTTTTACAGAGGGATTTCTGGGTATCTCTTTTTGTCACTCCATAATTCAGAAAATACTTTGAACAGCCTGAAAACAATATATTTTCACAATGTTGAGGGGAATAAAATGTTGTATATAATCAAGAAAATTATATATGAACAAATCCCTCTGTAAAAACCTTCAGAATATAGACAGGAATAAAAATGTAAAGTTTGGTGTGTGTAAGTGCTACTGAAGTGGAGATTTATGGCTCAGTGTTGGAGAAAAAACTCATTTTGAGAAAACGGCCTTTAAAAATATGTATTGTAATTGAAATCTATTGACACAAATGGATAAAGTGCTATAAAAGAAACACTTAACAGTGTATTTTGGATGTTTTCTTTCCACTAGTCTGAAAAAACACTTTATGAAAAACCAAAAAGCCCAAAATCTCAAAATTGACAGGTGCATGAAAAAACAGTGTTTTTGCCTGCAGTGTCTCCCCTTAAATATATACTGTATAAACATATCCATACAAAACAAATTACCTCAAATAAGAGTTTTTTGGTCATGACTTGCAATGATCTCACAATCAAACATTTTCACGGCAACAAAGAAGTTCAGATAAGGAACCATATCAAATTTGGTCATCCTGCCTGTTTAGTTCGATTGCCTTTCGGTTCATTCCCCCATTTGTTTCCTCTGTTTTCCCTTGATTACGTTTGTTGTGTATTTAGCCTCCCTCCTCAGTTCATTCAATGCCGGATATTATTTGTGTATGCTGCTTTGTTTTTCCCTGCGTTTTGAATGGATCTTCATCATCTTGGATTATTATTAAATGTTATATTAGATTAGCTTCATCTTCGTGCGCCTATCTTCTACACGAGCATGACGCATACATACTGAAAAAACATACTGAAAAAATATTGTTTATAAAATATTGACGATTATTCAGGTTGCTTGAACACTATAAGGGTGATAAAGAGGTTGAACGAGTACATCTGCACAGCGGAGGTCATACTGGTCATCTCATTTGCACACTATAATTTACATACTGACAAAAAAGTGTCTGATAAGAAAATGGGTTCTGATCTGAAGTAAAATCCACATTAATGTTGCTCTCTTGAAAAAAACGAACACACTGAAAAAGCAAAATGCACCAGATAGGACTAATCCTGGAATAAGAAATAATGATCTCTGGTCTCTGTTTGGCTTTATCATCTCGGCAGCTTCTCAAATAAAATGTATGGTGTCACGAAACTATGTATTTATAACCATGTGTAACTAATAGAAGGCAACTATTGTGTTATGTGTAATGTGAACGTTAAAGGAATAGTTCACCCAAAAATGAACATTTACTAAAAAATTGTACTCGCCCCCTGGCCATCCAAGATGTAGGTCAGTTTGTTTCTTTGGTTTGGAGAAATGTTGTGTTGCATCACTTGCTCACCAATGGATCCCCAGTGAATGGGTGCCGGCAAGGTGAGTACATTTTCAGCAATTTTTCATTTTTGGGTGAACTATTCCTATAAAAAATAACTTATACACAGATGCCATTTTAAAAAGGTTAAATAGTCAAAACATCTCTGGCATTGTCCCATGTTCCACAAGTAGAACTACAGGAAAAATTTAAAATTTGTAGTATTAGTAGTTCATGCTAAATTAAAAATATTTGTGCCCTTTTTACCCCTATTGTTGAAATACAATATGATAGCCTACTTGAAATTATGTCACAACTAAAGAAAATTACTTGAACTAAATACTGGTTTTATTGTTGATTAGTATTGCTAATTATAGATTATTTTAAATAATTTGCTGATAATCTTCCCATCTAATCTTTATGTAAAATACCAGGTCTGTCTTGGTAAAAATGTTCACCTTTCAATTGAACCAATAATAATTGTTATTTTATTGTTATTGTTATTATTATTATTATTATAAAAATAGATTTGTCTTTTTCAAAGTGGTACTCATATTACAGTATCCTGAGAATGGTCCTTAAATATATTTTTATATGTACAGAACTGCAAATAGATGCATGCAAGGTTGTGTATGGACAGGTGCTAATTCATAGACCATAACAGCTCATTAATTGCACTGCAAATCATGAATCTGCTGGATGAGGCTGAATCTCATTGAATTAATCACAGGCTGGCTCAGGAAAATCAAGCTTCGGAGCTCATTACACTTCAATGGCTGACTATCACAGAGATGTTCCCTGTTTCAGGGTCATTGGGTGATTTAGGAGCTGTGAGATGAGCAGGATTGAGTTGTCTTGATGGTAGTATACCTTGCATGACAAATAGCTGACAAGGCGTTCTCTCTCTTTAGACACCCTGCTGTGGAAATGTCCATCAGGGTTTATTCAAAGCTTGAATAAAAGAAAAGAATAATAAAAGGACTCTGTGCTTTTTATACAATATATTTAAGATCTGCTCTATTATCTGATCAGTTGTTTAGGCTTAATAATAACAGTTGTAACAGTAGTTTGTATGGACACACATTTTAAGTGTCTTTAACTATGTACTAACATTAAAATTTGTAATTTGATATAATGCACTTATTGTGCACTTATTGGGTTTTGTCTGAACATATTCTGACTAACTACCAAAACTAGCATCTTGAGAAGCACAACTTCAAAAGTAAAGTTAAGAAATGTGTATTAAAGGGATTTTACCAGTGTTAAGAGGTGTTGTCAGGCATGACATGATTTATTAATACTAGTAGTCATAATAAACAATTGTTCCAACAAGAACTACAGTTCATTAACATAGCTGAAGACTGCTTGGGGTCGCTAAAGTAACATAGCAAACATTATTCTGGACTTCCTAATGATGTGGATCATTTAGATATTTCATGTGGATAATTCCATGGATGCTACGTGATTTTAATGGTTTTAATGTCTATTGTCAGGTGTCTATATATAAGATATTTTACAACAGTTTTAAGCCTATTTCATCCAATCAGATTGTAGTTTTCAGTAACACTTTACAATAAGGTTCCATTAGTTAACATTAGTGAATGCATTAACTAATATTAACTAACAATAAGTAATACAATACTACAGTACAGATTCTTTGGTAACACTTTACAATAAGGTTCCGTTAGTTAACATTAGTTAATTCATCAACTAACATTAACTAACAATAAGTAAGACAATACAGATTCTTTGGTAACACTTTACAATAAGGTTCCATTATTTAATGTTAGTTCATGTATTAACTAACATGAACAAACAATAAACAATACATTTATTAGAGTATTTATTCATCTTTGTTAATGTTAGTTAATGAAAATACAGTTGTTCATTGTTAGTTTGTGTTAATTCATAGTGCATTAACTATGTTAACAAGCACAAATTAAAATTTTAATAATGCATTAGTAAATGTTGAAATTAACATTAACTAAGATGAATAAATGCTGTAGAAGTATTGTTCATTCTTAGTTCATATTAACAAGAGTAGTTAACTAATGTTGAACCTTATTGTAAAGTGTTACCGATTAATTTTTTCCAACACTGACTTACTAATGACACAACTCTTACATCTATGGCTATGCTAACATCCGTTAAAAGGAAGGAACAGTATGACTCCAAATACATCACATTAGCTATATACAATAACATAAGCAGAATAGCCTCAATTTACTTTCAGTGCAGAGTCAAACTAATGAAGGCTACTTTTTCCCAGAGCCACAGCTCAGTGTCAGCGACTGTCAGAGTCATATTCTGGCAGTGTGTGTGAGGTATGGAGGCAGACACTCGTGCTGGTCCCCTGAGAAACCTCCTGAAAGAGCCAGCAGTCAGAGTCCCACCTGTCAGAGATGAGCTTTGGCATATCCGTGTGTGTGTGTGTGTGTGTGTGTGTGTGTGTGTGTGTGTGTGTGTGTGTGTGTGTGTGTGCGCGCGTTTTTGTGACAAATTAGGACATACATTTGTATAATGACAAGGGTATGACATAGGTATTACAAGGAGAAGGTGACTTTTCAGGACATTACCCCATGTCCCCACTTTTCAAAACGCTTATAAATCACACAGAATGGAGTGTATTGAAAATCTGAAATAGCACAAAGTTTCCTGTAAGGGGTAGGTTTAGGGGTAGGGTTGGTGTAGGACAATAGAATATACGGTCTGTTCAGTATTAAAACCATTACGCCTATGTCCCCACTTTTCACAAAAACAAACCTGTGTGTGTGTGTGTGCGTGCGTGCGTGCGTGTGTGTGTGTGTGGTAGCGGATGTTGCACAGGCTTCAAATTGGTCCCTGTGGTGGGAAGCACTATGCTTTTCCATGTTGTCTACTGCAAGATTTGATTGCCTTCACTCAGTGTATACATCAAACTGTGAATGAACAGAGAAAATACTAGAAAAACAGTTTGTACTCTTTTAATGGCAATTTTTGAATAAAATATACCTGATTATGATAGATATGTTATTTATACAGATAAAAAAGAACATGTTGGATAAACATATTTGGTTCAATGACTTGACACTCAAGTTTTTGTTCCATCTGTTGATTTATTCAAAAATACATTTAGAATGCACTTTATTTTTCTACATATTTTTAATTTAAAAATTCATTTTTAGGGTGATACAACTGTCCTGATCTTACAAAGTAAAATGTCTTAGGTAACATTTTATAATAACTTTCATTAGGCTAATAAATCATTAACAAACATTATATAATGCTTAACAGATCATTAGTTCATACAGGTATATATATATATATATAACTCTACAAATGATTTTAACAGAAATTATACAATGGTAATGTTTAATAAGTTTGTTAGTAAACATAACCAAGCACATTATCTCATATTTCTAGGTATGTGAATATATATATATATATATATATAAATGATTTGTTAAGGTAATGTTTGTTAATTATTTATTAATGAAAGTTATTATAAAGTGTTACCAGTGCCATACTCTAGTTTTAAGGGAATTTAAGCAGTGCCTTGAGCATTTCCCGTTCCTCAGCTAGGTCAAGAGTTTGTCAGTGACCTGAGGACATCACAACATCCAATGATTCAGAGTGTTAAAACGCAAATGCGGATCAATGCGATCAAAACTCTTCGCTGCTTACTTTACCATAAAAAAGGGAGAGAAAAAATCAATGTCCTAAATAATGAATAGGTGCATTTTTAGCAGTAGAATTACTGAGGTAGTTTATAGTTACTGGATCATTTCAGTACATGGAATAAATCTGTCATACAACACAAACATTACCAGTAAATAATTTGTTTGCAAATTTTAAAAGAACCTTGCCACAGTCTCATACATTTAAGCACCCTTGATTTAAACTTGATTGTTGCAGTAAATCTTCATGACAAATTATTTAAAAGTATAATTAAATTCATTCAATATTTTGCTAGGATTTATGTATGGCTTGGGCATTTGTTTGTCCTGCTTACAAGTCTTAAAGGGGTCATATGATGCTTTTTTAAAGATCATTATTTTGTGTATTTGGTGTAACAGAATATGTTGACATGCTTTAATGTTAAAAAAACACATTATTTTTCAAATACTGTACATTATTGTAGGTCCTCTATGCCCCGCCTCTCTCAAACGCTTCGTTTTCTACAAAGTCTCTCCTTCCGACAAGCGCAGTCTGCTCTGATTGGCCAGCTGACCCAGTGCATTGTGATTGGCCGAACACCGCAAGCACTCGTCGGAAATGTAACGCCCCTTACCATAATCGCGAGCTTCATCTTTCAAAATAAATGTAAAGACAGTAAATAATGTAATTAGTTTTACCATCAGTTCAAGCCCGAAAGGGGAACAGACACAGTAATGATGCAGACAGTACACAAG
>NW_015506147.1:50532-65178 GCF_001515645.1 Sinocyclocheilus grahami
TTAAGTTCCGTATCAGTTACAAAATATTATTACTTGCCTATAAGACCCTTAAAGGGTTAGTTCACCCAAAAATGAAAATTAGCCCATAAATTACTCACCCTCAAGTCATCCTAGGTGTATATGACTTTCTTCTTTCAGACGAATCCAGTCGGAGTTATATTAAAAATTGTCTTTGATCTTTCAAGCTGTTTCATGGCACTCAACGGTCCATAAAATGCATTGCTGTTCTGTTGTAAGTGATCTTAAAGATTCCTAAATGCATCTACTTTCGGAAGGCCAAATAAAGTGCTTTTGCTTTCGCCTAGAAACACACAGCGTCTCCCTGACATGGCTGCTTGAACACTAACTGCAGTTACTGAAACCACGCCTTCTTTCTTTGCGTGCACATTTGGGCGCATTATGCAAATATTCCCACATAGTGACCTAGATATGTGGGGGCGTGTTAGAACGAGCTGTTTTAGGGGGGCGTGGCAGAGTCTTAACTTTGATAAAGAATATCTCTTTGGTTTTGAGACTTTAGTCTTTGCAACTTCAGGGATCTTATCTATTCACGAACAGCTTGTAACACTCCAAAGAGAAAGGAAAACTTGAAATCGCATCATATGACCCCTTTAATGGCCTGTAGCTGCAGTATAATTACAAATTGCCTTGCCAGTATGTGCAGTACAATAGTTTCCAGAAATTAAAACAATCAATAAACAAGACTGCAAATAAAAGCTGTTACAAGGACAGATAAACCAGCGTATAAAACAAGCCACCGCCAAATAACCCCAGTCACTTTGAAACATATCATACTACAGCCCTGCCATACACAATGAGCAGCAGCCATGTGTATATAAACAGATTGTTTGTGCAAAAAAAAAAAGAAGGTTTTATTCTAAATGGAAATGTTGAGTGCATTTTCTGCTATTTATTTTCTAAATCTTACTTTAGATTTTCATGGGCAAAAGTGTATGAAATAATTCTACAGAACACAGTAAGGATATTATGCATGATGCAAACACATATCATCCAAATAATACATTAATTGCATTGGGTCTAGACAAGATATTTATTATTTTGCTTGCTTTGGCATAATATACATCAAGATCCCTCACATTCTAGCATAAAAATTAATAAATGCATAAATGATTCAAGAAATATTTTCTAGAAGACTTTCTCCACCATATAATACACCTTAGAGATAACACTTTGTAAAGGTCACAGAATGTTTCATTAGTTTCTTTGTTTATGTACATGTATACTATATTGTATAACAGACCAAACTCTCTCTATCGTCCTCATACCTGTTTCTGAGGTGTGTTTTTCTGGACAGTCTGAGAAACTGTTAATGCGGAGAAAGAAGTCTCAGGTACTAGGGGTCCTAAGTGCTGACAGCAGCACTGAAAGCCCCTGGAGAGAACTCACTGATCAAATTATTGAGTCCAGAGAGTCCTGCTGGAGTTCAACAATGACTCTTAATGCCTTTTTTTCTCCACCTAAAGGTTGTGGTCAAAGTGGAGTGAAAATGGAGTTAAATTTGGACACAAGACCAAATTTAATCATTACAGACACATCCTTATAATGGATTTGATTTCCATCAGATGTATTCTATCATATATATAATAACCTTATGGTAAATAATTTATACTGTAAGGTTTAGTTGCTTGTTTTCTGTAAAAGAGGAATTGCAACCTTGTGTCAAACACTCAAAACTATATATTATTCTAGGATTATATTTGTGAATTTAATCCTAGGGAAAATGCAGTATATAATTTTAAGTGCATATATAATGTAATATTTTTGTAATATAATCCATAATATCTATATCTATCTACGTAGCTATCTATCTATCTGTCTGCCCATCTGTCCATCCAGAATATCAAAATAAATAGGTTATGAATGATAAAGGTTTTGATGGTTTATTAATCAGTGTTTTACAAATTATGTGTACAATCATATCTGTATTCCACTAGCTGTCTGCTTTCCTGCTAGAGTTGCTAAAAAAAACAACAACAAAAAACATGGGAAAACTAGTTTCCTTCATTCAATTCTCCACAATCAGAAAGACCCAAAGTGCATCTGAAGTGGTTAAAATGGAATATGATCACAGGACACGGCTAAATGCAGAATGGATTTCTAGCGCTGCAAAAAAAATCGATCCGTCAGCCAAGAAATGTGTGCACATACATGCTGAAAAATCAATGAGCAAATAAATAAACATAACAGCCAGAGAGCAGACAGACCATCACCTCCAAAAATCTGTAGATGTCTCAAATAAAGAAAACAACACTGGGCCAGAGGATGTAAAAAAAGAGATAAACTTAATCTATGTCTTTAAAATGAATGAATGAATGAAAACAATAAAAGAGAAATTCTTTGAAACAAGACATCAAAACCTTTCATGTCAGAGGTGGGTGTTTTAATTTGTATATTAAACTGTAAACTATGGTTTGTTGGGCTATATATATTTACAATGCATTTAAAGTCTGAGTGTTGCTGTGTTGTCCAGTGTTGCTAGATGTCTTCGAAAAGATACTGTGGATGTGTCTCTCTATTCAGACAATCAGAATTGCAGGATTAGTCCTGAGTTGAGGGCTAGAGACTGACAAAACATCAGCATTCATCCAATCCTATAGTAATGGAGGTTATCAAAGCCACAAGCCCAAAACTACTGAAGACGGCCCCTCAGCTAAATCCATTTGCATAACATTACGCCTTCCTCACAATGAGCATTATGGCCGTATTGGTTTAAGTTCTCACAAGATCTCGTAAAGCTTTGCAAGCATTCACTGGGGGGAAAAAAGTACCAAAATGTCAATACTGTTGGTTTATGTCCTTTATAAGACTGGGCGATCTCTACAAGTGTATTATGGGGGAGGGGGTGTAGTTAGATATTAGCATAGTTAATAACATCTGATGATTTAAAACCCTTAACCCAACCATTTCCCATTTTATTTTATTTGTCATTTCATTTTAAAAGTACAGTTTCGTCTTTATTATTATTATTATTATTTAGGTTTAAATTAGTTCAATGCCAAAGTACCTAAATAAAAGAATTTCACAAAAGTAAACTGTTCTCTTGAAATTGCACTTTAAGCATTAATATGTAGTAAAAATGTCAAAGGTTACACGAACTTGGTCATTTGTACAGGAAACAAAATCGGCAATTTAACTGTCCTTGTTTTTGGCACAACATTACGCCCTTTTGATGAAGAGGTGACATGAATTTTGTAAATACTGCATAGTATATAGTATAGTATTATACAGGAAATGTAAAAACTAACTGCTCAAAAGTACAGCTCTGTTCCATATTTTGCTGTTGTACTAATCAGGGATTTGTCCAAATCAAGCTTCTTGTATCCAAAATTGAACATGGCACCCAAAAACAGATGAATGTAGACAATGGAATGTGTGAGGAGCAGCATGTTCCCCCTGCTTTTTATCCATTTTTTTTTTTAAATCTCTGAATTTCTTCCCCGCTTCAAAGACCATACTGTGCACAGTTGGGGGGCTTCAAAGCTCCAAGTCCACAGAATTAGGGGAGAGAAAAGCAGCTTCTGCATTGCTGACGGCTCAGTAATATCACAAGGCAAGCACCTAAAGTTTTCTCTCCCTCTTAAGAAGAATGATGTGTTTCACCTGCATCATTTAAACTGAAGATATGGATGTGGTTTTCTCCTTTGGATGAGATTAAAGGTGGACATTTTTGACCGAACCCAACCAGCTATGGCCTTTGTATGGTGGTTGTTGTTTCCTCTTCAACATAAAGTCAACTCTAGGTATGTTGGGTAAAAATGATGTCTTGTCTTCAGCAGTCTTTGTCTCATAAAAACAGGCATTGTGTTAATAGTTAATAGAATTAGCATACAAGGTTTAATGACTGTTTGGGTTTGTTATTAGGTCATTGTGAGTGGAACAGAATGCGATAAATTGTATTTAGAGAGCTTGCGAAGGTCTTTGTGAGCAGAGTGTTGTTTTTACTTCATATTGTTTTCAGATTTTAGAAAGGAATACAAGTTCTTAAAGAGCTTTAGCTCAAATTGCTACTTACCGATCTGTATGTACAAACTTTAGTCTTAAAAAAAAGTTGGTGCAGACAATTCCCGGCTTTTAAATGCACCACCTACTCAGCTGTTTTTTTTACATTTTCAGACATTATTGGTGTATGTAGCCGAGTTAGGTGGGGACCTGATTGTTCTCTCAGCTTGCATCTGCGCTTTCTCTAAAATAGCTACAGTTTAGTCCCCAGCGCCCTCAACATTCTCCGAACCCCACCGCTCATAATTATGCATCACTGGTCACATTTGTTGGGGGAAAAATACTGTGACTGATGTAAAATAATTAGTGTGCTGTGAATGGGGCAGCTTGTTGCCAGCGCAGGATCAGTGCTGGCTAATGGGCTGTGAAAGGAGATTGCTACCTAGCTGAGTTCTGCCTTGCGCTGCTAAATAATGCAGTATGTGCATGCACTGCACGATGGCCCGATCATACAGAGACGCTCCAGCACCCAATTATATTTTACCTGCCAAGGTGACACGCTACCTAATGCTAATAGTACCTCATTACCTCCCCCAAAACCTCCCGTCCCCCCGCACAATTATTTTTTTTTTTTGTGTCAAGAATCGGTATTTACTGCACTGAATCCTAATCAAGTGAGTCATAAACCTCTATCATATAAGTTCAGAGACTGGTATGGTATGAAAAAAATAGCTTTTGTATGTCAGCTGTCATGTTTATGCTTGCAATACACTGTTTACTATTACAGAAGCAGGAGATATTTTTATATATACACACATATATGGTAACACTTCATTTTAATGTGTCGTTGTTACACATATTTTTATAGTAATAACAGAAATGTATACATGATTACAAGCAACTAATACTAAACCAAACATTTACCCTAAATCTATAGTAAGTTCACTTTAACAAGGACACATTCAAATAAAGTGTGATCATTGACAGCAAGCGATTATAAATGATAGACTATAAAGTTCAATAAACTCAAGCAGAAATTGGATGCATGTGGAAATTTGGGTAACGCTTATTTTAGGACCAATTCTAACTATTAACTAGCATATTACCAGTATATTGGCTGTTTATTAGCACTCATAAAATACATATTAATATCTTATTCTGCATGACCATATTTTAGATACCTTAATCATACCCCATATGTAAACTTAAGCACTATGTTATTAATATGCAGCAAATTAGAAGTTTGTTAAGTCATAATTAATAGCTAGTTAATAGTGAGAATTGGACCTTAAAATAAAGTGTGACCGAAATTGGTTATGTAAATTATTTGTGTTCTAAAAAATCGACTGCTTTTCCTTCATTTAATATTGGCTTAAAAATAAGCATGATTTGTAAACATACATTGTACATACAACAAATATTGAAACATGCTGAATTTCATTCATAGTTGAAGTTTAATTACATGCAACTTCATAACAAATTTCATTTCAACATTATGTGCCTTGCTATAAGGTTACTTAAGCATAATTTCACAATTTCCACTTCTGATATATAAACTGACATGCCTACTTAGTTGCATGTTAAACTAGTTATCTTTTTCCCTGTGCTCAGTTTGTTCATTACCAGCATTCCTGGAGATACATCTATTTCCACCTTCATCCTCAAAATCTTCATCCTCAAACAGATATTACATTGTCCATCACAATTATTTATATTCATTGAATGGTTATTTGACATACACTGCTGAATGTATTGCAGTATACATTTCCTCACTAATCACAAAACAGGCATAAAAAAATCTTCTTAACATCTCCCGCAAAAGGGTCTGAAACTGTGTCCGGTCAGAAAAAAAAATGCCATCAAAATCATAACGTGCTGAAAAAAGAAAGAAAGAAAGAAAGAAAAAGAAACAGTGCCAAAGGTTATCTGGCAAACAATAGGAAGAAGAGGACACAGGAATTAATATATATATATATATATATATATATATGTATATATGTGTGTGTGTGTGTGTGTGTGTGTGTGTGTGTGTGTGTGTGTGTGTGTGTGTGTGTGTGTGTGTGTGCATGTTTATGTGGTTTATGAGGACATGAATTTGTATAATAACATGGGTAAGACATAGGTATTACAACGAGAAGGTGATTTATGAGGACATTTTCCCCGTAATTCAAAAGGCTTATAAATAATTCAGAATGAGTTTTTTTGAAAATCTAAAAATGCAGAAAGTTTCCTGTGAGGGGTAGGTTTAGGGGTAGGGTTGGTGTAGGGCAATAGAATATACGGTCTGTACAGTATAAAAACCATTACGCCTATGGAGAGTCCCCATAAACCATAAAAACAAACCTGTGTGTGTGTGTGTCACAGGTTTAAAGAAAAAATACACAATATAAAAAAGCCACATACACACATTGTTTTTGTACATAATAACAAAAACAATGGTGTCAACTGAAAAATAGAGTCATTTTAAAGTCTCTAATTCAGAGGCCAATTCTCACTTTCAGAATAGATAAAAAATTTCCAGCTTCAAATTTGTGTACACAGCAAATATTTTAACCCCTGTTTAACACTCCACAACCATCCACTTAAAGCAGTACTTGATGGTCCATTCATCCAAAGTGCTTTATTCACACTTTCAATGATAGTTCAATTTTGCCATTCGGCTCTCACCACATTACATACACTTAATTTTGCCTGAAATGGACTTAATTTGTCACAGCAATCACATATAAATGCTGGCGCATTCCTACTTAGTAATGTGTATTACCCATTAATGTTGGAGTTGTAATATGCAGTTACGTTTAAAATGCTTTTCAAGATCCAATTTTCAAAATGAAAAGCTCTGTCTTTATCATTGATTCAGACAACAGCTAACAGAGTGTCTGCTTTTCATCTTTGCTTTTTAAACAGGAATAATTGCTACAGAAATATTGTATTATATTTTAAACAATAGTTGGGTGTGAATGAAAAAGTGCGCTTTGCTTAAAACCTAATTAAGTTTTTTCCTTATATAAATATACTCCTTTTGGATTTCAAAATATACTTATACCTATTATTAATATTACTTTTATATTTTTGTCAATTATATTCTTCCAGATGTAAGGAGAAAACCATGTTTAAACAGATGACTACATTTTCCCATGAAAATAAGTCTGAAGAAAAATACATCAGTTAGGCAAATATGAAACTGCTAATAAAAAGTGTCAAAAATTATAACTGATAATGAGGAGTTTTTGTTTTACAAACACAGTAGACAGTGTAGTCAATGTTTGTCACAAGTATACACCTTGAGAATATATATTTGTTTGTGATGGATTTACTTACTGTGTAATTATAGTGTAATAAAAACTGCTATTACTATAAATTATTGTTTTGAACACAATAACATAAGCATATCATTTTTCTCATATAGCCTATCAGCAGAGTCAGTGCAGCTGTGTACAACTGGGGTTGACAGATTAATTACATCTATTTAATTCAAATCTAATTTTGCATATATCCACCGGACAGATACAGATGTTATTCCTTGATTTAGGTTCCTGTAGTATTACAGACTGTAATGTATGTAATAGTGCTAAAGGCTGTAATTACTTTTCCAATATGTCTAGAAAAATTAAAAGAGTTAAACTGTGAGTATGTAATGAACATCTTTCAGTCATTTAACAGCATGCACAATGTTTGAGAATGTTTATAATTTACTAAAACTCTTTAATAGTGCATATGGTGGAAACATAACATATTTATTTTGAAAACCTTTTAAAATGTTGTAACAAATTTTATAAATCGAGTTATATTTTTCGGTTACACTTCATTTTAAAGTGTCCTTGTTGTAGTGTAATTATATATGTAAGTACTGAGTAATATTAATTAACTACATGCACTTACTATATGGTTAGGGTTAGGATTAGGGTTTGGCTTAGGGGTACTTGCATGTAATTATGCATAATTAATAGTTATTATAATAGTAAGTGCATGTAACGTGCAACAAGTTACCTTTTTTTCTTTGTTTTGAGAAAAAAATAATAGTGCAACGATGTGCAATAAATTAGGTTTATTTATTTACCTGCTTAAAAATCAGAATGAATAAACAGGATGCTTTTTAAGGGGTCTCTGTATTATGTCACCTAGTCACACATTTCAAAGACCTCATCTCACTTTTTAATATAATCCAAATATGACTGTGAGAGGCATCCTGATTTTAAAAGTGTACTTGAGCTTCATTATAGTAAGGAAAAGCGGTAACACTTTATTTTAGGGTCTCTTAACTAGTTGCTTATTAGCATGCATATTACTAGAATATTAGCCATTTATTAGTAGTAATTAAGCACAAATTAATGTCTCATTCTACATGACCTTATTCTACATCCCTAATCATATCTAATACCTAAATTTAACAACTACCTTACTAACTATTAATAAGCAGCAAATTAGGAATTTATTGAGGGAAAGTCGTAGTTAAAGTGTTCCCTATTTTAAAGTGTTACCGGAAAAGGGGTAACAAAGTTCACTCATATCCCCCAATCACCATGTTTCTGTTATACTGATCAGGCAGCTCTCAGTCTTTTGTTTCAACACTGATTCATGACCATCTGCTGTTTTCCTTATTTTTCCTGATAATCAAAAAATGAAAAACCTTAAAAAAGAACCGTTGCCCAAATCTGTGATAAATTGTGCCAATGCTTATTGAACTGCTAATAGCAGGGAGGAGGCTAGCTAAGAAACACACACACACACACACACACACACACACAGATTACAGTCAGGGTGACCGGACTCAGGCATTCTAATGGTATTGATTGAAAACAGCAGGGGGTCCAGGGGCTGAGAGCATGAGATATTCACTCACCTGCAGTACAAAGTCACTCTCTCTCGCTTTCTGCTTTTCTCTTGTATACACACACACACACACACACACACACACACATATATCCACAAGCACGCACAAATCAAATCCCATTTGGTGCTGCTGTTAAACTAGCTCACTAAATTGGCCTGCAGCTCTCGGTCTAATACAGCAATAATGTCATACTGCGCTTGTTTACTCTGAATTTTAATTTTCTGTTTCATTGCTTCTGGTTATTGATGTTTGCGTTAATCACGTTCACTTTAAACTATTGATAAATTGGTGTCTCAGCTTTCATACATATAATTACTTCAGTTATCATGCTGACCAAAAACACTGAACCAGGGATGCCGCAGTCAGAGAAAAGAGACCTCTGCAAAAGAGAGGGAACATCTTGGAAAATTCAAGATTGCCATACTCAGACATACCATGATATAAAATGTTGGCTCATTAATATAAAAAAAAGAATCGCAATTAAAAATGAGTTTAGCCCTTGAAGCTAAAGGATCCTGCTTTCTAGCCTCTGATCTTTCCAAAGTTGAGTAGCCCTGTATTTACTATTAAGTATCTAAATATCTTTTTAATGGATTGAATTTAGAGTTCTAGTGAAAATTAGTTTTAATATTTTAATATATTCATAAAGTTTTCGCTGTTGAACAGAATAATAGGAAATGCAATGACGGAAAACAGTCTTGTGGAAGATTTTCATTTGCCACTCATATTGTTGTTCAAATGACCTGGAATTGAAAATCAAATGTATATTAAGGTGTATATTAAGACTCAAGAAGCAGACACAATCAATTTACAGTGATTCATTGTTCTTTTCTTGTTGAATACAAGCTAGTACAGATAACCAATCTATATCGTGTTCAAACAGGCCTCTAACTATTTGAATGAAATAAACTTAGTGATATATTTTAAAATTTGCACATCCTTAATGATGTCTCTGTGTATGTAAAAACATTAAAATTTTCATCATCACGGTCATATTCATGTCCAATGCTTGAATCTTCAGTGAACTGGAATTA
The DNA here is from genome assembly GCF_001515645.1 of Sinocyclocheilus grahami. Classification (NCBI taxonomy): domain Eukaryota; kingdom Metazoa; phylum Chordata; class Actinopteri; order Cypriniformes; family Cyprinidae; genus Sinocyclocheilus; species Sinocyclocheilus grahami. The sequence goes on from NW_015506147.1 coordinate 60,361, forward strand.
CTGATGCCACCATTTCATAATGATATTGAGATTATTTGGAGGATAGCGGTCATAGGGCACTCGCCTATTAGGATGAAAAAGAAAATACTTGAGATGTATGAGCATGTGCACATTACCAATGGTTCAACAGAACCATAATAGATGGGGAAAGAAGATGCATAAGATTGATTCATCAAAGCTATATATAAAAACTCTCATCTATAAGTACCAAGGCACTAAGTGGGGTGAACTTAGTGGGAGAGTTACTAAAACTCACAGTGGAAGAGTTACTAAAATGGGACACTTACATTTTTAATTTAATGTCTTCCTTTTTTGTTTGTTTGTGTAGTGAAGATGTTTAGCTGAATAGACTAGACTAGACTAGACTAGACTAGAATAGAATAGAATAGAATTTCATGTTCAATCCAAGTTGTTTAATTAACAGAATGGTGTTGATTGCAACAAAAAATAATAATAATTTAAATAAATAAAATCAAGCTAAAATCAAAGTTATGATCAGGCACTTACAATGGAACTGAAAGGGGCCAATTTTGGAGGATTTATAAACTGAAATGTGAAGCATATAATTTATAAAACCACTTACACGAAAGTTTTGGGTCAGTACGATTTTTTTATTGTTTTTGAAAGAAGTCTCTATTATTCACCAAGGTTCCATTTACTTGATTAATTATATAGTATAAACTGTAATATTAATAAAAAATGGCTGCTTATCTTTTGCTTTATTTTAAGATACATTTTCTTTTACTTCTGTGATAAGCTGAATTTTCAGCACTCATTACTCCAGTCTTCAGTGTCTCATGATCCTTCAGGAATGATTCCAATATGCCAACGTTTTTTATTATTATCAGTGTTGGTGATGCTTAGATTTTATGGAAATCTTTTGTAAAAGTATAAAAGTCTTTTCTGGCATTTTGATCAATTTAATGCATCAATTTAATGAATTCCTTTATATAAAAATTACTGACCCCAAAATTTTGAATGGTAGTATACTTGAATTTTTCTTTCAAAACTGAGCTGTAAGTGTTGTCTTCTCTTCATTGTGACAGTTGTTTTAGAGTTTTAGCTGTTATGTTGTCATGACAACAAAGTTGTAAAATTGGAAATAACTTTACACAGAAAAGGTTAGCAAGCTATTTTTTCATGTGCAATTTGATTACATTTAGAGGCTATACTGTTTAAAAAGCGATTATTTTGATATTTTCGGACTGTCCCAATTAAATTCTATTGTAAGCACCACACAATAACCTTGATTTCTGTTGTTTGTCAGCACTATACATGCATTAAAAACCATAATTTGCCTGTTTTTATCTCAGCGACTGATAAATCTGCTGTGAATTAGTGTGTGTGTGATGATTTCTTTCTTTTTTTTTTTGGTTTGCACCGCAATGCCTTTGTGCAGAAAGAACAGAAAAACTCATTGCTAGGAATCATGTAGCATGTAGTTCAAACATCTGCATGGATGCTTATGTTTGCTAGCTTCTGCATGTGCCACTTGCTTGTAATTTGACATTGTGGTTTTGTGTGAGTGAGTGAGTGAGTGAGTGCGCATATGAAAGTGCGCGTGTGTCCATGTATACGCTTTGTATGTGCGTATGGGGGAAGGGGGCTTAGTTAGAGCTCCTGGAGGCCTGGCTGGCCAGCTTCAGAAGCTCTGCCTCAGCCCAGCGCAACCCAGCAGGGAGTCCTCTACAGAACCCAGGAACAAATGTCACCAGTTCTCAACCCCCACCCCAACCAACTAGCCTTCCCATCCTCCTAGATGCCAACACACACATACACACACAACTGGTCTTACCAGGGCTTAGGGTGCGGGGAGAAACAGAGGCGTTCCACCCTGCAAATGCAACAGAAGCGAGCATACACTTTTCTTCACAGCTGTTGAGCAGATAACTCTAGATTTCAAATTTCATTTGAAGACGATGAGAGAAGATGCTGCTGTAATGTTTACTGAGGAGTAAATTCTCTCCCCTGTTTTGTTGCCAGCTTGTTATCGGAAAACAAGATGGTGGCAACAGGTACAAAGTGTCGCTCTGCAAAGCTGTTCTCGGTTAGGGATTCTTCAAAATAACCTCGGCCACTGGGGAAAATATGAAGTTGAAGGAGAGAGAGGGTCTTGTTTTTCACTCTCAGTGTCTCTTGTTTTATGTCCACAGTGAAAAAAACCCAGCAGCTCTCTGCAGCACGAAGCCAATTAGGTTTTTCGCACAAGAGTGTCTTAATCAGTGGCGTAATTGGAGGCACCATGCTGAGTTTGAGGCTGGGCCGAGAAAAACCAAGATATAATCAGACATATTGAGCTTCAAACTGACAGAAACTATCATTAGGAAGAATTAACTGTGTTTGGCTAAACCTGCTGAAATAAAGTTACTTTGGCATCATTAAAAAGTATAAGGGATACTTAACAACCAACAGGGCTTTTTTTTTCTTTCTGTAGTGCGTTTTATTTGAATCAATCCTGGCTGTTATATGTGGTGTTGAATCAGAATGTGTGAAATAAATGTTCTTTAAAGTAATCTCAAAATCTCAAAGACTGAAGTTTAATCAAAGGTTTTCTGTTCATCAGTAAAGTAATACATTTAAAGCGGCCATACATCTCAGGTTATTCCTTAAGCTTTACTAAAGTATTTAATTACAATTTTAGTTCATAACACTTCTATCAAAAACTAAAAGGCTGGACATTTTAATAGCTTATATTATTCGTTATGAATAAATAGGGATTATCCAGGTGTGTTGTGAATTAGAGATACATAGACCACAACTGATGCATAAGCATTTTTCTTTAATCAACAAGATTTAAACTTCTGGATCTATGGAAATGTACACTACTGTTCAAAAGTCTGGGGTCAGTACGACTTTTTTAAAGAAATAAATTAATACTTTTATTCAGCGCTTTTATTCAGACAAATTAAATTGATCAAAAGTGACAGTAAAGACATTTATAGTGCAGCACAAAAGATTTCGGACACACTTTATATTAAGTGACTTTAACTACTATATACTTACATTTAAGTTAATCATGATACAATGCACTTATTGTGCACATACATGTTTTTACATTGTACTATTATTTAAAAGTACCTTTGTGTATTAATTTCTGTAGTTTCATCTAAAATTACACTGTTGGCCCACCCTTAATCTTAACCTAAACCGTCCCATACTATCAAACCTGTCCCTAACCTTACCCATATCCCACCTCATTAGCAGCAAAAGTAATTTGCTATTCAATATGAACACAGTAAGTACATTGCACAAACATTGTCATTATTTTTGATGTAAGTACATAGTAGTTAAAGACACCCAATATAAAGTGGGACCAAGATTTGTATTTGAAATAAACACTGTTCTGTCACAGCATAACTGTTTCCAACATTGATAATAATAAGAAATGTTTGTTGAGCACCAAATCAGCATATTAGATTGATTTATGAAGGATCATGTGACATTGAAGACTGGAGTAATGATGCTGAAAATTCAGCATATAGTGTGTGTAGTGTACATATAGGTGCTGTAACTAGTCATCATTTTAAATAACATTTTCTAAAAGTACAATCATTTTATTTAATCTCTTAGTTGTCATAAAAGTAGTCATAAAAATGGCTAAAATAGTTTTAAGTGAAGCATAGCATATCATAAGTCAGGACATGTCAATTTCCTAAAAGTATTTCATGTTAACTACTCAAATACCTCTCCAACTGTACTTGACCTAAAAGAACACCAGGACCAAACCCAATATATTTACAGTCATTCGCTGTTCTGTTATTGTTGCATCAGCAGCCAATCTATATCAGTACCATGTTCAAATACATCTCATTCTGTTGGAAAGAAATGAACTAAATGATTTAGGTGAAGCTGTGTTTTACAAATCTGGCACCCTTCATATTACACAACGATAAAAAAAACAAAAAAACTTTGACACTCTATAGTTCAACAGCGATCCATTCTGTTGATGAAGGGTAAAGATTATCATTGCTATGAGCACCATCATCAGGTTACTGAAGAGGAGAAGGTGGGAAAGGAAGACTTGGGCGGGGGGTTCCCTCCTCCTTTCACTTGCGGGAGCTTGAACTCTTTTAAGTCGGCCACCACACCATGGCTAATGGCCCCCGCTGAGCCTGCTGTCTCACTCCCGGCATCAAGCCCATCGTCCCTAAATCAAACCATAGAAAATTGGGCTTAAAATATTGGGGAGAGGCCCCCCAAAAGAGACCCAAAAGCTGCATCTGTCGCCGGCTTACATGAAAGTTGAGCTAGTGAGGAGCAGTGGTCATATCGGTCCTTGTTCGCAGTAGATCTAAGATGAAAAAGGTTGAGGCTTGTTCCTCTTTAGCTTTGCTTGTACGATGTTTTATATAGCAGGATCTTGTGGACTGTTGGAGAAATAGGTGCCGTTCGATACATTTTCTGATGGATGTGACATGCTAGTGGTCTTGAGCGAGCTAAGAAAGGTGAGCATCGTGTTCAAAATGATTCTATTTCAAGTCTTAGATCTCACATTGTTGTTTGAATATGTCATGTAAACTAGAATATCGTTGTCTGATCTCATTTGACTTGAGTTTGAAAAGGTCAGAAGGTGTAAATATTGTGTTTTCCGTTCAATACCTTTGAGCTTGTTGCGAGCTTCCTGAGAGTTGAAGTCTCAACAAAACAGTCAGCATTTGCAATGCTAACAAGACTATATTATGTATTGTTCCAAAAATTATATGTGCAAGCATTTTTTCTGAGCACAGTCAGCTGGTGTGTGTGTGTGTGTGTGTGTGTGTGTGTGTGTGTGTGTGTGTGTGTGTGTGTGTGTGTGTGTCTGTGTGGGTGCCGGCAGAA
>NW_015506147.1:65316-65660 GCF_001515645.1 Sinocyclocheilus grahami
AAAGGTGAGGATTCGGAACAATGCGGCTAGATCAGGACCAGCCTTCCTGCAACACACACACGCCATGTTCTTTTCCTAATAATACACATAGACACACGTCACACACACAAGCAGCAGTCATTCCGCCAGTGCTGTCTGTATTCTGTCAGTTCGTCTGAAAAATGCATGTAACGCACGACTGAAAAATGCAGGATATCCAGGCGTGATTCCAGTAGGTAGAATGCAAATCATTGTGTTAGGGATGCTGTAAACTTTGAGCTGGAGCTGAGTTTGGCGTAGAGAACGAAGGAAGCATTGTGCATGTTGCAGAGGGGAAATGGAGGGCGGGGGGGGGGGGGGGGGGG
>NW_015506147.1:67074-102167 GCF_001515645.1 Sinocyclocheilus grahami
GGGGGTACGTCTGTCTGTCTGTGTGTGCAGGGAGTCATTGTGCTACCGTGTATCACGGTTCTTTGCAAAAGACACATATAGACAGGTATCACCCTCGACATCAGAAGACAGGTGTGGTGTGAAGACCGTTTTTGATGTGACATTTGCAGGATCTGTGATTGTCTTTAAGGTTAAACAATAAGGCGATATCTGCTGAAACTGAGCCAGAGATGGCGTCACACAAATCTGTCATCACTTTGAAAATCCGAACATAATTATAAGCCTTCTAAAAGAAATCATTTTATTAAAAAAAAAGCAAGAAAGCGATGTTAATTATCCATGCTGCTGAGGAAGACAGGATAGATGGATTTGTGGAATGGGTGGGGTGGGGGGTAGATTTTATACAATAATATAAGATGAGGGGGGGGATTTATACAAAGAGTAGGTTTTTCATTGTGTGAAAATATAAACACAGATGAGCTGTGTCTTTGATTTGTTCCTGCTTTTCACACACGCAGCAGGGATGCGCAGGCAGACGTGCCCTCTCTGCATTCGATGTAAATAGGTACCGTGGACGCTGCATGATGAGATTATATTCCACCCGTTTCTCTCTCTTTGCTTTCTTCCTTTCACCCTCCATCAAAGGACACATTTTTTCAGCACTATTATGGTTTTTTTTAAGCTGGCTTTGATTCAGCTTTTTTTTCCAGTGTTTTCCTCTGAATTGATGTGTCGCATGTTTAAGTTTGCTTGCAGATGATTGTGTTTTCAAATCAAGGTGACTGATAGCCAGTTTTGAACCACTAACTCATTGTTCTAAAATAAACAGAAAAAAAAGAGTTCATTAAAATTAAACAAGCAGAAGAGAATTTCTCTTTTTTTTTTAATGGAATTAAATCTTTTAAATAATCTATGAATAGAAGCGGTCTTGTGTCATTCACCTTTAATATAATATTGGTTAAAATTCTAAATTCATGATGTTGTAGAAATATTACTCTGCCTTTTTCTTTATGCGGCTATTGTTTTTACACATTATATATGTATAAATATACTCTATATAAATACTGAATTCAGATCAGCTTGTTGTCTTTCATATTTCATTCAACATGGTGCAATTCAAGGCCTTTTTAACCATTATATTCATTATTCATCATAAGTATTATGTTTCTGTATCATAGCATAATTTTTATATTACAGTCTAGTACAACCCTAAACTCATGGACATCGTAATATACCAGCAGCAGCCATTTCTGTATCATTTCATGAGGCTTAATAAAGCTGAATAGGCCACCAGGACATTAGAAATAGACGTCTCAGTCTCTACCATCATGTCTGAATCCTCTATTTGACTAAAACAAACTGCACAGTCACTTCTTAATATTCTGATATGTCTTCAAAGACGTATTCCCCCCCTTTCTAACTTCTGCAAATAAAGAAAGGATAAAAGGCTGATCTCGGCATGAGCAAGAGCAGGAAGAAAAGAGAAAATTGATGGAGATGTGTTCAGCGCTCTGATGTGTATTATACGGTTTTTAGTTGGTGTTTATTGATGTCATAACACTCTTCATCTTTTAACAGTTCTTTGATTTGTTTTTCTTTTGCTTCAGGGGGGATTAATAGAAAAAGAAAACAGACAGTACTAATAAAGCTGGACATCAATGTAAAACTTTATTCAGTACTTAAAAATAAAAGTGAATAGACTTTAGGAGTCATCTCTTAAACCAACACATCTTGACTGCCGTTCATACATAATACATAGTTGTCAGTTGTTAGAATTATAATTGTGACATTTACTAATAAGACGTTGAGAAGCGGATGGAACACAGACAAGCAAGGGTCAATCAATTACCAATTTTGTCATAAAGTATGCAAAATACCACAATGCCTTCAAAATGTTTTATTGTTGTAATTAAAGATGATATATTAAACCAAATATATTGTTCAAGTGCACTGTAAATTATTTGACCGTAAATTCACAGTAAATTACTGGCTACTAGTTGCATTACTTTCACAGTAGATTACTGTATGTAAATTTACAGTAAATTACTGTAAACAAGTTACATTACTTTTACAGTAACTTACTGTGTAAGAGTCCATTATATTACTGTGATTTAGCAGTATGCTCCTGTAGAATTACTGTATTTAGCGGCAGGATATGGTGTGGGTAGGAGTTTTTATAATGGCTCGCGCGCATATGGAGTGACGCCATCTTTCCCAGTGTGCTGCTGCTGCTGCGCGAGCGCGGAGTCCTCGCGCACACGTTCACTCTCAGCGGGAGCTGCCGCGCGCTGCGGGTCGTTCTCTCAGGTTTTCCTCAACGGATTGTCGCCGTTATTCGTGTTTAAGTACTGAGAAGCGAAACGGGAATATACAGCGTTTGACACAGGTAAGTGTTTTCCGACAAAATGTGTGGTTCGTTATCGTGTGGAATGTTAGGAGGGAATGTCTTTCTGCAGCTGTGGGGAAAGAGGAGGCGAACCAGCCAGTGGAAATATTAACGTTCAAAATCAAATACCATTTACTCATATAAACGCGGATTTGTTCGACTATAATACTATAAGCGTTTTAATGAATCAGGAAAGGTGTCTTTAAAGCTCCGAGTTAAAACATGTTGTGTCTTTGCTGCTAGCTTGGTTACGTTAGCATTTTAGGGCTGGAAAAGTGTTTTGTGGAGACCATGTCAAATCCTCCCCTAACTCCACTGGATCTCAGACTAACAAATTCATTTTTTTTACATTAATTACCTCCTCTGTGAATTCTCTCTGTAAAATTCAACAGCTGAAGTTGGTTTCGTCTGACCGCAATCTCGAACCCGTGTTTAAGTCGGTTGTGCGGTTCGAAAGTTAGTCTGTGGTTAACTAATATAAACTAGCTGTATTTAAGTTGACCTTCTAAGCTCTGTTTGCGCGTTACTGAACCACAGATGTTTTTTTTTTTTCCCAAAGCTTGTTTTGTGACTTTAAAATTGGAAGGATATTACGTTTGGGGTAACATTTTCAGCTCCGATGCGAGGCCATCTGTATCACCTTGAGTTCTAAATGCTTATGCTATTAGTACAGTCACGCGCTAATAAATACTCCAAATATGACCCATCTTAAGAAACAAACAAAGGCATTTAAAGTGTTTGGCCGTTGAGAGGAAGTCGAGGAGGAGCTTGAGTGAAATCTGACTCCGCTGGAGCTCGTGAAGAGGGGGGGTGGGGATACCCATACATCTCTCCCTAGCTCTTAACAATACACCCAACTTACTTGAGCTTTACTACAATATTCAGTGAGTGAAATTATTACATTCTCAAATGACTTTACTGCAGTCTGCCTTACCTTCTGTAAAAGTATGGGTTCATATTCAGTGTTTAAGGGTTTGTTTTTTAGCGCAGCATGCCCTGCAAGCACAACTGGCAGTAGATTTGTTAATAATTCACGCGGCTTAAAAAGACAAGCAAACATATGTGCCTTTTTCCTCCACCTCTGCCATGGAGTCTAACTGAAGGCAGTATGCATATCTTCCTCACTTTTTCATAGACATTAGGCATTCTATAGTCTTATTTAATCAATGGTTGAAGTAATTCCCATTGGGGTTTTTTTATCTATAAGATTTTGTGGGTGTGATTTGGTAGCTTCTGAGAAATGAACATCAGTAGGTATACATTGGAAAGAAATATTTCTGCTGCTTGTTCAATTTACTTGATTAAAATGAGCTAAAGTGACAATTGCTTAACATTTGATCAATTTCAACGTGATTAGTCCAATTCATTATTTAAAATAAAAGTTTATTTAATCCATTTCTGGTTGGATTACATGAAGAATTTTGGTTGCATTATCTGAAACTGCATGGGTGGAGTTCCCAGCATGCTTTGCATAAGACTCAATTAGGAGAGAAAATGTATTATATGCATTGATATATGCATTGATTTAAAGGCAGAGCCCTTTTAGTGTTAATGTTCAGTTATGCTGGACATTTAAAATTGAGTAAAAGAAGTCTGTACTTGTTTACATTTAATTTTACGTAAAGTGATTTTGCTTCCATGTGAAATTTGCTTAAAATAAAAAAAAAAAAAAAATTACTTACGGTTACAATTACAAAAATGATATTAATTTGAACCTATCGGAGTTAATAATGCTTGTAATAGTTGTCAAACATCTCCACACATTCAGTTTGACAGTCAAGAACTTCTGGAAAACTTTTTTTGTTGTTGCTTTCCTAATTGGTGTATGAATCCTCATTTTCCTTTATCTATGGTCTAACATGCAATGTTCTCCCACTGTTTAATTTTGAGTCTTCATGCCCAAACTCTCTAAATGGAAGCGTCTGAGGGTAGTCATTTCAGTTGTACAGAGTGGCTTCAGTATGTTTTTGGATCTGGGTGAGCTATATGAAGTCAGAATGCACTGAACCAAGCTGTATTTGGCGTGTACGTGCACATGTGCGCAGGCTCATGCTGTTTGAGCATCTCTCATCACAATTGACACATTTGGAGCAGATGTGTAGTATGGGATGTTCCTGGGAGCTAGCAACTAAGATCTTTTGAAATGCTGCAAACAATAGGCAGATCTCTGAAACTGAATGTGGGTGTTGAAATCACTATCTAAGCTGCATGGCCCTGCTCACAACAGGCACTTAGCCCAAGCTATTTGGGTGGTATTTAAACTCACATTCTGTCCAAATGCCAAGGATTACAAACAAATACCTCGGTCTTCTCAAGCCTCCTCAGGTTTCTTTGGAGGAGCCCGTTGTTGACTGTGGAATAGGCACATGGTTTGAGAACTTTTGGTGGTTGATCTTTCGATTGAGCTTTCAAAATACAGAGCTGTTGCAGTTAGGGCTGGGCGATTTTCCCGATTTTATTGATTAATTCGAATTTATTGTTTTGCCACGATTTTATTTAGTAGAAATCGAGGAATCGCGATTTTGAATAGAAATATGACCAAATGTTAGAATTAGACACTTTGACAATATGCCGGTGATAACCGTAAAGAGAAAAGAACGATCCAAACGCATGTCGGCGCACGTGATTAACCACTCACGTGTGACGCGCTCGGTGAAGGACTATAAATTTAGCGCTAGGCGTCATTCACACAGCGCTTTTGTGTTGACAAAGATGTGACGCGGTCAGTAGAATAGGTAAAACATGCAAGAAGATGGGCGTGAACTATTAACTTGAGCGTAGACTTGTGCCGGTATTCGGTAATGCAATATAACACGGTAATGAATATGCACGATATTGTTATCGTGGGCACTTCTAAATACCGTGAATATATTACAAATTATTCAGAATTTTAAATGCATTTTAAGAATACTTTTCCCATCAACTGGTCAAAATGCATAACACCGCCGTATGCTGCGTGAAAGATGCGTGCGCACTCTGACGTAAACAAGCGAGGACGAGAAGCACATGGCGGAACATGTGAGAGACGCTCTGGATGAAAGCGCACTTTCACTCTCTGACAGCAGATGGCACTAAACTGCAGAAATAATAATAATTCATTTAAATGCAGCCGTTACCCCGGAAACCCTGTAAACAAAACAGCTGCACTACTTTCTGTTTCTGAATCGTGTTTAAATGATTTAAACAGCCATTCAGATTTGTGTATTTGCTATGATGTTCATCACAGCGCCAAATACTTAAAAATTTAGACTTAATAGCCTATTTATTTTCAATCTTTTTTTACATTTTAATCTGGACCACAACATGCCCTAGATATTGTTTGAAAGTGTTTTGATTCTTTATTGTTCGGTCACACTTTACATTAGGGCTTCATTAGTTAACATTAGTTAATTCATTAGTTAACACAAACTGCCAATGAAAAATTCTTCTGAACATTCATTAATCTTAGGTATTCCAATATTTAATAACAGGTTGTTAAAATCGAAAGTTACAACTGTTATTTAATGAGCTAACATGAACTAAGACTTGTATTTTTTAAACAAAGATGAATAACTTCTGTAGCAAATGTAGCGATTGCGCATTGTGAATGTTTAATACATTAACTAAGGTTAACTAATGAGGTCTTATTGTAAAGTGATACATATTGGTCTTTATAGTTCTTTTGCACTTTAATCTGTGTAAAACTTTTAACTTTATAAATTGCTTATATTTAAATGAATATAAATGCTTTATTGCATTTAAAAGTTGAGTTATTTTTGTTGTAAGAAAAAAGTTATTAAACCTGTTATACTGTATTATGACAGCACTTTTTTAAAACTACATTTCAATATCGCGATAATACCGTATACCGTGATAAAAGCCTTAGCAATTAATCGCAACATTAAAATTTGAGATTCGTTGGAAAATGAGGTGATATTAAATGCATATTTTGAGAAATGAAAGACCTTGCGTGCATGTAAACCTATTGTAGGAGACTCACAAAACAATATAAGGAACCTTAAAAATGGTATAATTGGGGCACTTTAATGCAACGTTTCATATAGACTTTGAGGTCTAATAGAGCTCCAGCTAGGAGGGTTGAACTGACTAATGACAGAAGAATGGTGGGTTTAGTCCAAGCAAGGGCTGTGACGGTATGGGATTTTTCTTACCGCGGTGAAGACGAAACAAGTCACCGTGGTTTGGCGGTTAATCGCAACCCCCCCTCCCACCGCGGAAATATAATTATTTAAGAACGCATGCAGCTTGTAAATGAACATGGAAGTGAATAATAATAAAGCCGTCTTTATTAAAACAGCAAATTGTATGAACTATAATCAAATAAAATTACATTTATTTTAAACTTTTTTTTTTAGATATCTTTTGAGTTTAATAGAAATTATGGAACAGTTTTTAATAATTTAACAGCAAATTATCATTAATATTATTTAACTTAAGGCTACATTTATAACAACATTTTTAAAAGTGGAACATAAAAGTGTTTGAATCTGATTTGGCTTTTTCAAAGTGCAACATAAGGGAACATCAGGAACATCATTGTTAAACTACTGGGCCGCTTAAGTGAATCGGCAAGTCCTGCTGCTTTATTTTTCGGTCTTCGAGTTTCTTGCCAGGAAAACCAACATGTTCACTTTGTCTGGTTTCAGAGAAGATCTTAACGGAGTGACAATGTTGCCTTCCGCACTGAATACACGCTCCGAGGGAGCGCTCGTAGCGCATATAGTCATATATTTTCTGGCAACTTTCGAAAGAAGAAGCAATCGAGCCTGATTATCCCGCCACCAGGCAAGCGGATCAGAGTGCAGATCGAGGGCTTCCTCCTGCAAATACCTTGCGACTTCAGTGTCTGCACGGATTCTTTTTGGGACCGGATTGGAGGACTGTGCTTTTCTCTTTCCAAGCAGGTCTGCAAAATTCTTTTTTTTTTCTGGAGGCGATGGTGCACTTCCTTCTCCCTCTCCAGCCGCCGAGGTACGCATGGCACCTTCTCCATCCCCGCCATCACTCCGCTCATCGGGCATTGCCAGCATCTCCTCCAGGAGCGCATCTTTAAACATAGGCTAGGATCAGCTCATTGTCTGCCGCTGGCCGCTTGGTCGTTACTTAAAAAAAATAAATAAATAAAAATAAAAAATAAAACGTACATTTAACGAACAAAAAAATGCTCCAAATGTTTTTCTAAATTAACTTTATTAAAAAACTAAATATCACTTTTCTATCTCACAAAAAACTGAACTATTTTAATAGCTGAAACAGTTGTATAAGCTGTTTTGGGAGAAGGGGGAAAAAGACAGTCTTGGGCCTATATTTGAAGCCCGTGCAGGGCTCTAATCTCTGTTGTTTTCATCTGTGAGCATGCTATTGATATATGCATTTTACCATTTTGTTGTTTAAAACGTGTGACACATTCGTTCTAATTATGGAACAGTTTTTAATAATTTAACAGCAAATTATCATTAATATTATTTAACTTAAGGCTACATTTATAACAACATTTTTAAAAGTGGAACATAAAAGTGTTTGAATCTGATTTGGCTTTTTCAAAGTGCAACATAAGGGAACATCAGGAACATCATTGTTAAACTACTGGGCCGCTTAAGTGAATCGGCAAGTCCTGCTGCTTTATTTTTCGGTCTTCGAGTTTCTTGCCAGGAAAACCAACATGTTCACTTTGTCTGGTTTCAGAGAAGATCTTAACGGAGTGACAATGTTGCCTTCCGCACTGAATACACGCTCCGAGGGAGCGCTCGTAGCGCATATAGTCATATATTTTCTGGCAACTTTCGAAAGAAGAAGCAATCGAGCCTGATTATCCCGCCACCAGGCAAGCGGATCAGAGTGCAGATCGAGGGCTTCCTCCTGCAAATACCTTGCGACTTCAGTGTCTGCACGGATTCTTTTTGGGACCGGATTGGAGGACTGTGCTTTTCTCTTTCCAAGCAGGTCTGCGAGATTAATTTTTTTTGAAGGAGGAGATGGTGCACGTCCCCTTCTCCCTCTCCAGCTGCTGAGGTATGCATGGCACCTTCTCCATCTCCGCCATCACTCCGCTCATCAGGCATTGCCAGCACCTCCTCCAGGAGCACATCTTTAACGTCATCTCCGGGGTTGATGTCCCTGTATCTTGGATCAATTAATGTGGCCTTTGCCAACAGTTGCTGTGTTGCAGGTGCACTATATTTGTCTTCCATGATGCTAACTATTTTTCTTTTTAGGTTGCGCGTCAACTCCGTGTCTTCCTCGGTTGGGAGCAAAATATCCTCAGATAATAACCGTAGGACTGGTTTAACAGAGGACGCTGTAACTGTCTTCTCGGAAGACAGCGCATCCGTAAAATCCGTGACCACCTTCAGCGCTGCATTAACGGATTCTAGGACTTCGATGTATATATTAAAGCGTTTTTTAAATTGTACCGAATTATAAAATAAAACGCAAATTATAATCTGGCCTGTTTTATGCTTTTCCTTATTTTTATATTTTAGACATCCATCAGTTATGGTGATGAAAAAAAATTACTCGCCATCTCCTCATTGAATGTGCCTTTAGAGAGAAATGCACGGATTACATAATGAAAGAGTTTCTATTTTCGATTTGAATGATTTCGTTTTGAAGTAGTAATTTTAAAGCTTTCTATATATTTTTACCATGTCTGTGAGGCAATTCGCTGAGTTTAGGTTCATCACTGTGAAGCACTCCTGTTCAAGCCAGAAACGGCAGAAAGTGTTTGTTTTCTTTATTTTATAAAAGCACAACGTTTGGTTGATATTGTGAGTGGACACAAATAAAAGTAGACCCTTTACAGTTTAGAATGACGTATTACTCTTACCTTTATAAGCAAAAATGACGGCATATTCTAAGTTGTTTCCACTGTTAGAAAAAAATGCAAGTGATCACCCTGGTGCCTCCATGTGCTGCAGAGCACGTTTTAGCTTCCACTCTTCGCACGAACGATTAGATATGCGTCTAACAGCGCACATTTATATAGGTTAAACATTTAAACTAACATTGTGATATGCTTGAACTGTTTTATATATAGATTTTATTTTAGGCAAGTCGTGATGATTTGAGAAGGCTAAATTGATCAAACATAGGCTATGATCAGCTCACTGTCTGCCGCTGTCCGCTGGCGTTACTTTAAAAACCAAAAACTTACATTTAACGAACACAAAAATGCTCCAAACGTTTTTCTAAATTAACTTTATTAAAAAACGAAACAAAATATAATCACTTTTCCATTACATACAAAACTGAACTATTTTAATAGCTGAAACAGGTTGTATAAGCTGTTTTGGGAGAAGGGGAAAAAAGACTGGCTAGGGCCTATATTTGAGGCCCGTGCAGGGCTCTAATCCACTTCATCCAATGCTGTTTTGTTCACTGTTGTTTTCATCTGTGAGCATGCTCTTGATATATGCATTTTACCATTTTATTGAGTTTAAAACGTGTGACACATTCATTCTGCTCTTACTGTTCATTCGTGCAGAACTAGTCCAGGCTATTGTTTTGTGATGCAGACGTTAGCTTTTCCTAAGAACGCTGAGTCTGAAATTCTACGTATGCGTAACATAGATTTGTGTGACAGGTTCCAAGTCAAATTCAGGCTTCGAGTAATGAGTGCTTATTTGCTGCTCATTGTTAGTAACCTCTCTGTTAGAGTTCTATGCGGACCATGCATCTTTCTTCCCACCCTTTTTCTATGTGGCCAACTCCACCCATATTCCACCTAGTAGAGGTACCAAAACATTGAGATTGATTTCAGATGTGCATGTTGGCCAGGCAGTGAAAAACGCATGCATGTGGTTATTAGGGTTGGGTTTTTCATGCCCAAGCCAGTATGTCTGTGAAATAAAGAAACTAGTGGAGTTCAGCTAGAGTAAAATTTAGAAGAGCTAACCCAGCAGCTCTTCATGATTGTATTCACACTGTCCATTCAGATGATTGTATAACCCAGCGACTGAGCATCTGGAAGGGAAAACCGATTGTCTAAATACATCCAGCCTGACCTCATCAATGACCCAGACTAACCTGTAGTTTGTTAGGACTTATTTCCATGCATCATCTTGACTGACTGTGAGCAAGAGGACTGTTTGAGTGTAGCTTGTGTGTGGGATTTCTTGGAGGGTGAGGCTCAGTTGGCACCTCATGTTGCATGCAACAGAGAGCAGTAATACTGCAGGGGGGTTAAGGCCTGTATGCTGCTGGTTTTATCTCTCCTATTGACTCCAGATGTTGTGAACCGTAGACCGAGCGACTGGCTGACTGCTGTGAAACTCTTGGCAGCCCCAGGCAGAGTGCCACAGCAGCACTGTTTTACACATCCCCTTATCAAACACACTTTCCATGCTCTGCATTCACAATACTGATATAGAACAATATAGAGCTGACATGTCATTTTGAGACAGAGCTGCACAGAATTGAGATTTTTATAGGCTTTGGTGTGTCATTTCCATTCTCCTCCTGGGCCGGGGGTTTGTTTTGGCACCTGTTTTGGTCCAGGTGAGATTTCCATTTGTAAAAACAACATGGCCTGCTTTTTGGCTTCACTATTGAGCTGCGGTGCAGTTAAGTGTAAAGTAGGCTATACTGACTTGGTGTCTTTAGAGAGGCAAGTCCCATTATGTCTGTGTAGTTGAGGTTTGTCCATAATAGACAGTGTGCAACACAACACACATCTGTATTCCAGTCTAGCCTTTCCTTACTTGACCTAATTCAGCTCCTGAACTTGGAAGAGGCTGCTTTCGAAAGCCAAATCCTGACAAAAGTGCATGCGTGAGAGCCCAATGAACTGGAAAAGTTATTTTTCTCTGAATAATTGCCAGGACCTTGCTGCGTCATAAAGCTAAACATCCTGTGGTGCTGTTCCACATGAATTAACAGCTCCAGAACAGGAACAGCAAAATGTTGACAAGGACTAGCCGAAACGGTCTACCGAGTGACCTTTCCACATGCTGCAACTTGTTAGTGTTTTGTAAGAGCTGTTTGACTGAGAGGAACAGTATGTTTTGCTAACCAACACAATAGAGAGACAAGGGCATCCAGTTTTGGTCTCAAGGCTACATGTGAATGTTGGACGTCTCGGAGAGGGGTTGCATTCTGCCTGCTGACTTGGAGAGGGGTGTTGTACTTCTGAATAAAGGAAGTGGGCTTGGGGCTTGTGTTATGGTAATTTTGGAGGAGGCCTTACAAAAGGAAAGGAGACCGGGGCCCCCTAGACTGAAACACTGAATTCAATATTGCTTCAGTAGTTGTTAACTGCTGACATTGATGGGCAATCGACAAACTAAATCATGCGCATTTTGAAGCTGTTGTGATGGCTTTTCGTTTCTGATGACGTTTCTGGCTGAGCACATTATTGAAGGTCATCTAAACCTTTAGCGCCTCTTTTGCTAGAGAATGTGTTAAAAACCCTCATGCCTTGGAGGAGATTGAGGTTGGATGTTTGGAGTGACACTAATAGTTTAAGCTTTATTGTCATGCTTGTGATGGAGTGACTCCCCCAGGCTTTCTATATGGATATTTTTTTATATTTCCCCCCCAGAAATACATCTCATTGTGAGGCCTGATATATTTAGGGCTGCCCTTCTTTTATTGAAGCTTTTTTTTAAGTAGATGCAAAAATAACTTTTAATTTTCAGTACCTGCAGTAATAGCAGGAAATTGTACAGCTATGAATTTTACAGCTATGGACACTTTTTGATAGAAAAAGCTAATGTATGTTTTGAAACCGATTTTAGTCATTTGAGAGCATTCGAAGTTATAACTGATACTTTCAAGGCACCAGGAATGTCAAGTTATTCTCACAAAATCAACAAAATGTCATCTATGTCAGCTGGGTATACCTTGATGTCATTTACATGTTTTATATACTTCAGTTAGGGATGTTCATTTTGGTTATTTTTCCTAACCAACAACTGATGCTCGTTAACCGATTGTTAAATGTTAATCAACAAGATGATTTTACATTAGAATTGAATTAAATTGGAAAGGTTAAGTGTCTGTGACCCGTTAAAAATACTAACATTTGTTTCCCGGGGATTAATTTTACATGTGCAAAAAGCAGCAAACAACAGAACATGAGGATTCACATGGTCATAATCACATCACGCACCTGCAGCGCTTCTGCGAGCGGAGAAAAACATAATAAAGCAAGGCTATATATATATATATATATATATATATATAGGCCTATACAGGGCTCGACAGTGCGACCATTTGCGACTGAAAACTACTACGTGCGACTATGAAATTTGTTTCTAACAGTTTGTAAATGTGATACTGATTTAATACAATTCAATAAACAAGAAGTTAATATTAAGTGACTTACATTGTCTGACTATAACACTATTGTCTGATTTTGCTCTATTTCGTCATCAAAAATAGTTTAAAACAGACACAGTGGAGCCGCTGCTTATCTCCATTCAAACACAGCGGTGTTTCGTTTATGAACGTTTTTTTTTTTTAAACGAATCTAGTGAGTCAGTGATTCATGATTAACCATTCATAAAGACAGTCACTTGATTCATTCTTGAATGAATCAGCCGTTCGAATGAATCAATTGAATTAATGATTCAGTGATAAAAATCAGTGACTTGCCGCCACCTGCTGGCAGTTTTAGTTTCATTTTTAAAGTATCTTTTCAGTTATTTAAATCATTTAATATTTCTATATTCAAAATTTTATATTTAAAACATTAATATCATCATGGATTTATGGATTTAATTGCACTCATTCCACTTCTGAACCTCATTAAATGTCTGAAAGTACATCAAGCCACTTTTGTGTTCTTCTGTGCCACCTCTACAAATTAATTTTGTTAATACTGATTTCATTTGATTTTTAACTTGTTTCTTATTCTACTCTTATTCTGTCGTTTTAATTACAATTTTTAAAAAGCGTATAAAATATCATTTTTAAGAATTTGACAAAAGATGACAATTTTAATAAAGTTAGAGGAGTCAAATATTACCTCGTAATGGGAAGGCTACTTTTTGATAACATTTTGGATTATTGATTAGAAGGTGCTCCTAAAATTTTGAACGTGCTCCTAAATTTTTTAAGTTAGGAGCACAAGTGCTCCTAAAAAGAAAAGTAAGCGTCAAGCCCTGGGCCTATACGAGAAACATATTTGTACTTAAATAATAAATTAAGAAAAATAAAGAAACTGTGCAACAAGTAGCCTAGTATGCAGAGTTTCGATTCATTTTTGTGCTGCGTGAAAGGAAACAAACGGCAGAAAGCGGCATCCTATTTTTCTTTAGGCTTATTTTACAAAAGCACAAAGATTTGTTTTTATTGAGAATGTACACAAATAAACCTTTTACAATTCAGATTCTTTGACTTAAGAGTAGTCAAAGAATGAGTTGCTTCCATTGTTAGAATGAAAATAATTCAAGTGATTGCGCCAGCGCCGTATACGCGCACAGCTTGACAATGCAGCCTGTTCATTATCATAATAAAATAGTCAGTAAAACATATGGAAAAAAAACTATGTAGTAAGAAAATATGTAGTAAAATCTGTACCGTTAAGTGTTATCACAGTACCGCCGTGATGTTATGCAAAACATTTTGTTTTACATGGATATTGGAACGCGAGTGAAGTAGGCTACATAATAAATAATAATTTGCCATTCAAATACATCGCGAATACGGAAACATTTGATTTTGTGTCGAATGAGAGACCCAACGTTGGTTTCAATTTCGTTTTAGCCTAAATTAATTCGTTTTGGCTCGTCTTTTATATAGTTATAGCTTCTTATATTTTTAAACACTGTTACTTGAAAGGATTTGTTGTGGAGTGAGGGGAACTAAAATAGCCTAGCTAAGTTTTAGGGGTTCTCCGGTCAGGTTTTTTGAGGCCGATCACAGAAAGCAGTATCTGCCGATACTGATCTTTTTAAAGCCTTCTTTTTTATCATTTATTAGGGATGCACAATGTTCGGCAACCAAAATTATTCGACCGAAAATAGCAAAAGACGCTCCTTCGGTGTTCGGCCGAATAAGCAAAAAGACAGAATAAATTGTACCGAAAAATGATATGACGCGATCAAATAGCAACCTGCGCAGAGGGAGAGGCGTGCACTCTTTATTATGAGGCACACACGTCAGTAGTGTGGAAGCATTTAAACTGTCGGAGAAAGACGCAAAACTCATTACAAGCAACTGTTTAGGGCTGCATCACATATCTTCAATGAGAAGAGGAAGGGTTGATTGTTGCTGGTTACTGTATGACGATTGAAATCGCAAAAATGGCTTTTTTGTAATTGATTTTTTTTTTCTCTTTGAAAAGCAAGACAAAACCGTAAAAAGCACATTTTCAGCAGCTTTCACACAGGAGTCCGCTACTGATCCATGGCTGTTTACCACAAACACAACATTTATCCATTAGTTTGATTTCAAATCCAAACATTGTCACTGAAAATGCTTTTTCATTGTAATTTTTTTTTTTTTACACAGTACAGTAATACAATCTTTCACATACATGTTTAAACTCAATAAATATAAGCAACACATTATTCAATGCTTTTTACTTTTGCATTTACTTCTAGATTTATATATTAAGTTGCTCAAGCAAGTGGCAAAACATTTAAACTACTTTGCTTACGTTATCTATTCGATTATCTCTTTTTATAATGTTTCATGTGCAGCTGACTTGATGGAGCTCGACATGGCCATGGAGCCGGATCGCAAGGCTGCAGTCAGCCATTGGCAGCAACAGTCTTACCTGGACTCAGGTATCCACTCTGGGGCCACAACCACTGCCCCATCCCTGAGCGGCAAGGGCAACCCAGAGGATGAGGATGTGGATAATCAGATGCTGTATGAGTGGGAGCAGGGCTTTAACCAGTCCTTCAACCAGGAGCAGGTAGCAGGTGTGTGGTGATTCTATTCTCCTGTGTTGAATTTATGGAAAAATTAGGATTTCATGTTCTTAATGTGAGGTTGGGTCAAAAAAGTCTGGAATAGAAAATGCACAATTCACTTTTTTAAACGGGAAACTGCACTCACATTGGTTTACGTAAGACACAATGCTGACACAATTGCTTATTGTTCTAGCTTGCTTGTATCTGTTGTATGGGATTAACAATCACTGCATTATAGTAATAGACATAACAGACCTTTATAGTCATTTTGATTAATTGTGCATAAGACAGTTGCTTGATATAGTACTGTGATTTCTCTGTAGACATTGATGGTCAATATGCCATGACCAGAGCCCAGAGAGTCCGGGCGGCCATGTTTCCTGAGACTCTAGATGAGGGCATGCAGATACCTTCCACACAGTTCGACTCTGCCCACCCTACCAATGTCCAGCGCCTGGCCGAGCCCTCACAGATGCTCAAGCATGCCGTGGTCAACCTCATTAACTACCAGGATGATGCAGAGCTGGCCACCCGCGCCATTCCAGAACTCACCAAACTACTGAACGATGAGGATCAGGTTAGAACGGATGGTTTGTCAAGAACAGCCAGTGCTGTGACACTGTCAGAGTGCGCTAATGGCTCGATTTCTACTTTTTCCATCAGGTGGTGGTAAATAAGGCAGCTGTGATGGTGCACCAGCTCTCAAAGAAGGAGGCCTCTCGTCACGCCATCATGCGATCCCCACAGATGGTGTCAGCCATTGTGAGGACCATGCAGAACACTAGTGATGTAGAAACGGCACGCTGCACCTCCGGCACCCTGCACAATCTTTCCCACCACAGAGAAGGCCTGCTCTCCATCTTCAAATCGGGAGGCATTCCTGCCCTTGTCAAAATGCTTGGGTTGGTTCTTCATGTTCTCTATTTCTAAACAGACAAATATCGATCATCATGCGGATCTACAACCATGGCCAAAAGTTTTGAGAATGACACAAATATTAATTTTCACAAAGTCTGCTACCTCAGTTTTTATGATGACAATTTGCATATACTCCAGAATGTTATGAAGAGTGATCAGATGAATTGCAAAGTCCCTCTTCACCATGAAAATTAGCTTAATCCCAAAAACATTTCCACTGTATTACAGCCTTGCCACAAAAGGACCAGCTGACATCATGTCAGTGATTCTCTCATTAACACAGGTGAGTGTCGATGAGGACAAGGCTAGAGATCACTCTGTCATGCTGATTGAGTTAGAATAACAGACTGGAAGCTTTAAAAGGAGAGTGGTGCTTGAAATCATTGTTCTTCTTCTGTTAACTATGGTTACCTGCAATGAAATGTGCAGATATCATTGCTTTGCACAAAAAGGGATTCACAGGCAAGGATAATGCTGTTAGTAAGATTGCACCTAAATCAATCATTTATCGGATCATCATGAACTTCAAGGGGAGAGGTTCAATTGCTGTGAAGAAGGCTTCAGGGCACCCAAGAAAGTCCAGCAAGTGCCAGGACCATCTCCTAAAGTTAATTCAGCTGCGGGATCCAGTGCAGAGCTTGCTCAGGAATGGCAGCAGGCAGGTGTGAGTGCATCTGCACGCACAGTGAGGCCAAGACTTCTGGAGGATGGCCTGGTGTCAAGAAGGGCAGCAAAGAACCCACTTCTCTCCAGGAAAAACATCAGGGACAGACTGATATTCTCAAAAAGGTACAGGGATTGGAGCTGAGGACTGGGGTAAAGTCATTTTCTCTGATGAATTTTCTGATTGTTTGGGCATCTTGAATAAAGCTTGTCCGGAGAAGAAAAGGTGAGTGCCTCCATAAGTACTGTGCTATGCCAACAGTAAAGCATCCTGAGACCATTCATGTGTGGGGTTGCTTCTCAGCCAAGGGAGTGGGCTCACTCACAATTTTGCCTAAAAACAAAGCCATGAATAAAGAATGAACAAAAAGTTCTCCCAACCATCCAAGAATAGTTTGGTGATAAACAATGCCTTTTCCAGCATGCTGGAGCACCTTGCCATAAGGCAAAAGTGATAATTAAGTGGCTCGGGGAACAAAACAACAACATTTTGGGTCCATGGCCAGGAAACTCCCCAGACCTTAATCCCATTAAGAACTTGTGGTCATTCCTCAAGAGGCGGGTGGACAAACAAAAACCCACAAATTCTGACACGCTCCAAGCATTGATTATGCAAGAATGGGCTGCCATCAGTCAGGATGTGGCCCAGAAGTTGATTGGCAGCATGCCAGGGCGAATTGCAGAGGTCTTGAAAAAGAAGGGGCAACACTGCAAATACTGAGTCTTTGCATAAACTTATTGTAATTATCAATAAAAGCCTTTGACACTTATGAAATTCTTGTAATTATACTTCAGTATACCATAGTAACATCTGATAAAAAGATCTAAAAACACTTTAGCAGCAGACTTTGTGAAAATTTATATTTGTGTCATTCTCAAAACTTTTGGCCACGGCTTTATATCCTGTGAATCTTTTGAGTCAGGGTAATTGTGTTGTGTTGGAATTCAAGGACTAGCAGGCTGAGTCATACTTCGACCTGCTCTGTGTGCTTAAGCTTGAGTCCCATTATTTATCTATGGCTCTAATTAATATTGCTGTGGTCTCTTCAGTTCCCCAGTGGACTCCGTACTGTTTTATGCCATTACAACTCTACACAACCTCCTACTGCACCAGGAAGGAGCCAAGATGGCTGTCCGTCTGGCCGGAGGCCTGCAGAAAATGGTAGCCTTGTTAAACAAAACAAACGTCAAATTCCTCGCCATCACGACAGACTGCCTTCAGATTCTGGCATACGGCAATCAGGAGAGCAAAGTAAGAGGCAAAAGCTTCTCAAAAATAGGCACATCACAGCAGCGTTCTTGGCCAAAACCACACTTGTTTACAAATTATATTTATTTTTCAAAAATCTTGTCATCAGATCTTCTCATGTCTAGCAGTGCAACAAAATACCTGCTATATTTGGAATTGAAGTGTATTTGATAACACTATATATTATACACGATACATATTATAAATATAACACTATTTATAATAACTTATAAAGTGTATTTGATGTTTTCTTTGGCACTGGATGTCTGACTATTGTAGGGCTGTTTATTCAGATAAAAATTTAGATTAAATTTTTTTTTTTTTTTAAAGCTTTAGGTTTGCTGTGCTCTTTTGCAGAACTGCACTATTTGCCTATAATAGTAACTAACATTTATAACAATACTTACTAGTAATAATAATAAAGATATTTAAATATTTCTGAATTTCTTCGTTTTTAAATGTTAAACAATCCAGCTTTTATTCTGGTGGAGAAAAACAAAAACAAAATTCAAAGCTCCTCTTTTGTTGACAACAGCTGGTTTATAAGTGCTTTTCAGTTCAAGTTTGAGAAGATTGTTAGCGCATGCATGTTACAAGCTACCCAAAGCAGATGCAGAGATGGAGTTTGTGTGGAGCAGCAGCATTTACTCTGAACTGAGACGCTCCAAGACACTGAAAACACTAGATCATGAGCTTGATTGTAAATGTGCCACACTTCACTCTGAAACATGCAGCTCATATTTAAATCACGATCATTCCGATTTGACAATTGCACTAAGCTATAATATTAGCTTAATAGAGTATTATATAGCCCAAAAATATTACTTGTAGTACTTTGTGTATATCACTTCATTTACACAATGTCCTTAGTAATTTATTAACAAAGTTTGAGCAGTGCAGCATGGATGGTAAAATGTTAACTTGGATACATTTATAATTTAAAGTATATTTGATAATAATAAAAAAATATATTTTGCTTTTCAGCTTATCATTCTGGCCAGTGGAGGCCCACAGGCTCTGGTCAACATCATGAGGGCCTACACATATGAGAAACTGTTGTGGACCACCAGTCGAGTGCTCAAAGTGCTGTCTGTTTGCTCCAGTAACAAACCAGCCATCGTTGAGGCTGGTGAGTCCCTTTGTCTTTGGTTTACTCCAGTATAATGTAGTGGAAGGTGGGAGCTGATTTAGGATGGTTTGAACATGGAAGCTTTGTCTTGTTTTCAGGTGGCATGCAAGCACTTGGCCTTCACCTCACAGACCCCAGTCAGCGACTGGTACAGAACTGCTTGTGGACTTTGAGGAATCTCTCGGATGCTGCAACCAAACAGGTACTGATCCATTTGTCTCTTTCCTTCAGCTCTTTTATGCTGTCTTCTGTTCTTCCTACATGAGCCCTCTCTTTCTGTCTCCCCATTGTTTCCATGGAGAAGACGTCTTTAGCAGAAGTAGATGTGCAGGTAACAGTCATTCCTGCCTTTGTCTGTGACGGGGGTTAGGGCCTGTAGCCAGCTCTGACCCCACACAGTTAGGACATCAAATTGTGAAGAAAAAAAAATGGAGCATGAACGAATGCTACATTTGGTTGTAATGCCTGTGCTATGTGTACATTTCACCCAGCTGTTTTTGTGGCATCAGAATTCCTGAATTATCAAAACATTTCTGGAATGATTTTCTGTATTTAACCGTTTACCCACTCATGGTAGGCTTACAACCTCATGTAACGTGTAGTAAAATGTTACGAATGGCTGTGGCTAGTCGTGTGCGGGACTAAAAAAAAAAAAAAACAACACCTCTGGATCGAGTTTGTCATGGATGCAAATTCTGGGTTTAAATAAGTAGCGTGTCTCAACTCTGGATCCTTCTGTTCTACAGGAGGGTATGGAGGGGCTCTTGGGTACCTTGGTCCAGTTGCTTGGTTCAGATGATATCAATGTGGTGACGTGTGCTGCTGGAATCCTGTCCAACCTCACCTGCAACAATTACAAGAACAAGATGATGGTGTGCCAAGTGGGCGGCATCGAGGCCCTTGTGCGCACTGTTCTTCGTGCTGGAGACCGAGAGGACATCACAGAGCCTGCTATCTGCGCTCTCCGTCACCTCACATCCAGACATCAGGATGCAGAGATGGCCCAGAATGCAGTGCGGCTGCACTATGGGCTGCCGGTGGTGGTCAAATTGCTCCACCCTCCCTCACATTGGCCACTCATTAAGGTATGGAATTGATATGAGATCATCATTCCTGTCTTTTAGTGGCTTTCATTGTGCATCAAGAAAATAATTTTTTTTCATAAAGGTTTATTTTATTACTCTATCCTCTCCCAGGCCACAGTTGGGCTTATCCGTAACCTGGCACTGTGTCCCGCCAACCATGCCCCGCTCAGAGAGCAGGGTGCCATTCCCCGCCTGGTGCAGCTTCTGGTCAGGGCCCATCAGGACACTCAGAGACGCACCTCCATGGGTGGAACACAGCAGCAGTTTGTGGTGAGTCACGGTCACATGATCGACTGGCTTTTAAGGCAGCTGTTGTGAAATTTCATTTTGAAATTAAAATGTAATGCCCAATTTATGCTTTAATCCATTTATATATTAGCAAGAGTGTTCAGTGATTTTCTTGCAGAATAGATGTCAATGAGGTTTTCATGTGTGTTGTGTTCAGGAGGGTGTGCGTATGGAGGAGATTGTGGAGGGCTGCACTGGAGCTCTGCACATTCTAGCCAGAGACATTCACAACAGAATTGTCATCAGAGGACTCAACACTATTCCACTGTTTGTTCAGGTCAGTCACTGAGAGCTCACGTTATCTGTCTGTTATTTTGTCGTTCTTCCTATCAGTCTGTCTATTTATCTTTCGCCTTGTCGATTTATCTGGCTAATGATCTTTTTCATTTGTTTGTTCATTTGTTCTATCCTTTCTATAGTTTTTTCTATCATTCTATTTATCTTTCTTTCATTTGTTCTATCATTCTATCACGTTATCTAACATTAGTTCTATCATGTTCGATCATTGTTGGTCTTTCATTTGTTTGCTTGTTCTGTCTATTGAACTTTCATTCACTTGCTTCTGTCTATTTGTTTGTTCTGTATACTGTGCATTCTGTCTGTCCATTTGTTTGCTTGGTTTTTCTATTGTTCTACCTATCATTCCTTCTATTCTATATATTGTTCTGTCGTACTATCACCTATCAGTCATCTATCATCTATCGCTCGTTCTAATATTCTGTTATTCTATTTCTCTATTGATCATTCTTTGTTTGTTCTAGGGATGTCAACGATTATTCGATGATCGATTAATTGTCGATAAGAGATGCAATAGATTAAATTTAATTTTGGGCTGCGTGCGGCTCATGCGCAAAACACGTGCGAACGGCTGTGAGTGACGGTGAAGGTATATAAATGCATCATCATTCATTCATAATGTACAAATGAAGCTTTTAATGTGATTTAAACTTTAAAAATACATTAAAATAGAAACAACACAAAGTTCTTCAACATGGAAAGCAATAGAAATGTAGTAACTAACTGTCCAACCTCACCTGCAACAATTACAAGAACAAGATGATGGTGTGCCAAGTGGGCGGCATCGAGGCCCTTGTGCGCACTGTTCTTCGTGCTGGAGACCGAGAGGACATCACAGAGCCTGCTATCTGCGCTCTCCGTCACCTCACATCCAGACATCAGGATGCAGAGATGGCCCAGAATGCAGTGCGGCTGCACTATGGGCTGCCGGTGGTGGTCAAATTGCTCCACCCTCCCTCACATTGGCCACTCATTAAGGTATGGAATTGATATGAGATCATCATTCCTGTCTTTTAGTGGCTTTCATTGTGCATCAAGAAAATAATTTTTTTTCATAAAGGTTTATTTTATTACTCTATCCTCTCCCAGGCCACAGTTGGGCTTATCCGTAACCTGGCACTGTGTCCCGCCAACCATGCCCCGCTCAGAGAGCAGGGTGCCATTCCCCGCCTGGTGCAGCTTCTGGTCAGGGCCCATCAGGACACTCAGAGACGCACCTCCATGGGTGGAACACAGCAGCAGTTTGTGGTGAGTCACGGTCACATGATCGACTGGCTTTTAAGGCAGCTGTTGTGAAATTTCATTTTGAAATTAAAATGTAATGCCCAATTTATGCTTTAATCCATTTATATATTAGCAAGAGTGTTCAGTGATTTTCTTGCAGAATAGATGTCAATGAGGTTTTCATGTGTGTTGTGTTCAGGAGGGTGTGCGTATGGAGGAGATTGTGGAGGGCTGCACTGGAGCTCTGCACATTCTAGCCAGAGACATTCACAACAGAATTGTCATCAGAGGACTCAACACTATTCCACTGTTTGTTCAGGTCAGTCACTGAGAGCTCACGTTATCTGTCTGTTATTTTGTCGTTCTTCCTATCAGTCTGTCTATTTATCTTTCGCCTTGTCGATTTATCTGGCTAATGATCTTTTTCATTTGTTTGTTCATTTGTTCTATCCTTTCTATAGTTTTTTCTATCATTCTATTTATCTTTCTTTCATTTGTTCTATCATTCTATCACGTTATCTAACATTAGTTCTATCATGTTCGATCATTGTTGGTCTTTCATTTGTTTGCTTGTTCTGTCTATTGAACTTTCATTCACTTGCTTCTGTCTATTTGTTTGTTCTGTATACTGTGCATTCTGTCTGTCCATTTGTTTGCTTGGTTTTTCTATTGTTCTACCTATCATTCCTTCTATTCTATATATTGTTCTGTCGTACTATCACCTATCAGTCATCTATCATCTATCGCTCGTTCTAATATTCTGTTATTCTATTTCTCTATTGATCATTCTTTGTTTGTTCTAGGGATGTCAACGATTATTCGATGATCGATTAATTGTCGATAAGAGATGCAATAGATTAAATTTAATTTTGCGCTGCGTGCGGCTCATGCGCAAAACACGTGCGAACGTGACGGTATATAAATGTATCATCATTCATTCATAACTTACAAATTAAGCTTTTAATGTCAATTAAACTTTAAAAGTACATTAAAATAGAAACAACACAAAGTCCTTCAACATGGAAAGCAATAGAAATGTAGTAAAGTCATTTCCCCAGATAATTCTTTCATATCGGACTCTGCGCTTTGCAGGGTTGCGGGACACAGGACAGATAGGCTAGACTATTCATTCCTACAACTTGTTAATTCGTTACTACGACTTATTAATTTGTGGCCACTGTCCACGTTTCATTAATTTTGTTCCTTAACCCATGATTTAACTAAAATGAGGGAACAAATTAATAAATCGAACGAATTCTTAATTCATGGCCATGAAATCTTTAATTTCCCTTCCCGTCTACCTATCATTCCTTCTATTCTATATATTGTTCTGTCGTACTATCACCTATCAGTCATCTATCATCTATCGCTCGTTCTAATATTCTGTTATTCTATTTCTCTATTGATCATTCAATAGATTCAACATTCAATAAGATCGTTACTACGACTTATTAATTTGTGGCCACTGTCCACGTTTCATTAATTTTGTTCCTTAACCCATGATTTAACTAAAATGAGGGAACAAATTAATAAATCGAACGAATTCTTAATTCATGGCCATGAAATCTTTAATTTCCCTTCCCGTATGTTTATCGCAGTAAGAGATAAAGAGAAAAGTGAATGACAATAAAATAAACCTGTGAAATTAGAGGGTTAGACGGTGAGGATTTAGGAACTGTAACGATGCCTAAATATTATTGAATTTGTGGAAATTCGTGACCAACCGGCAAACCTGAACAAACACACGTAAATGTAGGCTATATGGGCTCGTACGGCATCCAAAGCATGGTTGCGATGTAACATTTTAGAGCTAGCCAGTTATTCCTCTAATAAACAAAGCTTTTATACCACAATTGTCATAATCAGAGCTTATAATTTGTAAATAAATAATTGCTGTATTCAAAACAGCAATTAAAAGGAGCCGTGACCGACACTGACTATACATTTTCCCAGAGCATTCAATGATGTCACTAAAGGCTGATGCCTCAACTAAGCCGTGTCAATTTCGTCAATGAAGACGACGACGAAACGTATTCATTCACAAACATTATTTTCTGTGACTATATGTAAGTAATAGACCTAAAATAAAAATAACTTGTTTTCATAAAAAAATAAAAAATATACCAAATATGACTTAAGGACTTATTTTGGATATATATAAGGTACAGTACATGCCAAATTTTCTCAAGGAAAAAACTCAACTAATGCTAAAAAATATACTTCCCACTGGTCGCTCTTTTGCGACTAACTTACTCAGTTGGTCGCACGAGCACATGATTTGGTCGCATTTTTAAAAAATTTTTTGCTACAACATGATGAACTTATCATAGTTTATAGATGTATGGAAATGAAAGTGGTTAACATTCAACCTGTTCTTTTTCTTCAGTATTTGTGATTGTAATTTTGTGAACGGGAGTTCCTCTTTTGCTGTGTTATAAGCAGGGCTTCGGATGCTTTCACTTTCGAATTCGCGACCTTGTCACGTTTTACAAGAAAAGATAGTCTATCTAGGCAGCTGTCTCTGTATCGATATTGTTTCACGTGTGCAGCAGTGGACGGCGCTTAATTAAAAAATATACTTCCCACTGGTCGCTCTTTTGCGACTAACTTACTCAGTTGGTCGCACGAGCACATGATTTGGTCGCATTTTTAAATTTTTTTTGCTACAACATGATGAACTTATCATAGTTTATAGATGTATGGAAATGAAAGTGGTTAACATTCAACCTGTTCTTTTTCTTCAGTATTTGTGATTGTAATTTTGTGAACGGGAGTTCCTCTTTTGCTGTGTTATAAGCAGGGCTTCGGATGCTTTCACTTTCGAATTCGCGACCTTGTCACGTTTTACAAGAAAAGATAGTCTATCTAGGCAGCTGTCTCTGTATCGATATTGTTTCACGTGTGCAGCAGTGGACGGCGCTTAATTTGAATACAAGAACAACGTTTAAAATTGAGTAGAAGTGTGAGGTTTCTAAAAAATAATGAATAGAGCATAATATATAGGCTACAACAAGGTTTAATCTGGCCGCAGAGGAGCACAACTGGGTTGCCTGATATAAAGAGACGTAATCCCCGAAACAGAGCCTCCCACTTGCGCAATACGGAAATATCTGCTAAGTGTGCTACTTATCTTTGTCAACCTGGCACGCACTCTCTCTCCACTGAGGATAAACGCGCTTGCTTTCTGAAAACACCGGTTAGCTTGCAGTTTAGCGATCTCCACTTCAATATTCTATTCTCAGAAAAGTGTAATTCATCAAGTGTTCATTTATGAGAGAAAGAGAGAGAAAGGCTGTGTATGTATAATTTGCCACCGTTTTGCCGCATTTCTATATTAACAGTGAAGCTGTGGCTTTAATTACGTTAGATACAATGATGTTGCCAGCTCCTTGTGGAGAAAGATAATGTAGCTCTTGAGTGATTAAGCTATTTAGTTGATAAAATTGCGGGGGCAGCGCTAAAAAGTTTGTTCCTGAATGTCTGAGTGCAACGTGATCTGTGTGAGTGACTGAGCGTGTGTGAGTTAGATACAGAAGACAGAGCATTAGTTTAGAACTCTTCTTATTTTTATTTTTTTTAACTTAGAGATTGTGTTAATTTGTGCAATGATAACCTTTTTTAATGTATTAGAATGAGTACATTACAATATAAATTTATCAGAACGAGTGCATTATTTATGGGCTTAAAAACAAGATGCAAACAATCAGAATATTGTACCTGGTGGGGAGTGCAAGTCACAGGGCAGGGTTCACAATGTTGTGTTCTTGTGTCCTTTATCTGTTTT
The DNA here is from genome assembly GCF_001515645.1 of Sinocyclocheilus grahami. Classification (NCBI taxonomy): domain Eukaryota; kingdom Metazoa; phylum Chordata; class Actinopteri; order Cypriniformes; family Cyprinidae; genus Sinocyclocheilus; species Sinocyclocheilus grahami. Next base: position 92,937 of record NW_015506147.1, read on the forward strand.
GTGTCCTCCTGAATGTTTGTACACGTGCGATCTCCGATCTTACAAACCAAAATAATAGACATGATTTTCTCAGGCCACATGTAAAATCATATTATTAATCAAAATTATTAAAATGAATGTATGGACGACAGTTGATTACAATGACAGTTCAGTTTATTCCCCTGATTATTAATAGTTTCCCCTGTGGGATAAATAAAGTTAATAGTCTTATATTAGTAGCCTAATACATTAACATTGTATATATTATTTATTAATAATACAATAACATTGTTTTATATTATCCCTTTTATAGTATTATGCATAAGTCAAAAACCAACAAGATTTTTTTTTTCACCATGTTTCCAGTTTTCTGCCTCAGGTCCAAAAGAAATGTAAAGAATCTACAAACTGAAAACATTAAATACTTTTGTGATCTATTTTCATTAGTTTATTTTCAAAAGGGAACTACTGACATGTTTACAGAGCAGAGGTCACCTTTTTAATTCCAATTGGAGAGAGAGACATTTGTTTGTCTTTATTATTATTATTTTGTGCTGTATTATTGGTTACTGTGTTATTTCTGTTTCTAAAGGCAGCAATAAATAACACTTTATCTAAAGAGTGTCCATGTGATTTTAGACAATAATAATTGTGAAATTAATAAATGCATAATAATCGTCATAATCGTGATTATTTCTCCGACAATAATTGTACCAACAAAATCTATAATCGTTGCATCCCTAGTCAACTGCCTGCTCTGCCAATAGTTAGAAATTGCACTATAGTGTGCTGTTTAATAAACAGCTGTTTTACTAAATTCTGCTGAGGTGAAATTCAGTGCAGTCCTGTATTGTGATACGTATCGTATCGTGACTTTGCTGGTGATACACAGCTCTAGTATTTGCATTACTGTAAGGGTAGGTTTAGGGTTGTGGTAGGTGTAGACCTTAATAAACCATAATTTTACAGGTAGCATTTTTCGTTGTCGAATTGTACTACACTAATGATGTTTTAATGGGAGGTAGCAAAATCTGATAGGGTAGCACAAATCGACAGAACACTGGTGCCTCGCACGCGCACACACCCCACATATTCTAGCAATTCAAACTTACATCGCAGTCTGTTTATCATCAAAATAAAATAGTCACCCAAACATATAAAAGGTTGCACTGGTCAGTTTAAATAGACCGGAGTATACCGGTCCACTCTGCTGTTATGCCAAGGACGTTTTTGCTCCAGTGAAGAGGCAACGCTGATGATCTTTTCCGTTTATATGCGAATGCATGTAAAGTACAAGTCTAGTTTGCATTATTTATAATAGTTTAACATTCAAATACATTGCGAGTATGGAAACATTTGGATTTGTGCCGAATGAGACGTGAGCAATAACCTCCAAATACATCTAGCCAAAACCGTCCTCGTATGCACGCACGCATGCACTGTCACGATCTAATGCGCTGTAAATGCTGGATTTTTAAAAACAAATAGGCCTACCGGAACGCAAAAATAAAACAAACTGACATTTTCCCGAACAGGATCCAGCAGGATCAAATTAAATACTGGTCATAATACTTACATAAAAATGTTTGACGTGAGCAACAGTGTGTTTTGCTGCAGCAGTGCCGATGGAAGCGGTTCACTGACTGCGCAGCACAGCTACACGTGCCACAGTTACGTTTGGGATAATTTTATTTTAAATGCCATAATGTCAGTTAAAAACATTGCAATTGTGTTTTAAAATACAACAACGAGCACCACGAAACTGGAGAGGCGCGTTCAGTGGTCTCCGTGCCGGGATAGGAAACAAAGTAAAATGATCTCAAACGTATGGCATACTCTCTTAATTTTATCAAATGATCATAATCACATCTATTCATTTTACAATCCTGCTACTAGCATTTTATTCAGACTAAAACCCCTTTAATTTGGGTGAAAAAAGCTTCTTTTTTTTTCTTTTCTTTGAGTGGCTTTTGCACATCCTGTCATGCCGGTAACTGCGTGCCACTGCAATAAGACGCATTTTGCAGCATGAAGGTTAACGATTAATAGATAGATTAATCGTTCATTTAAACGACGATCGATCATGGAAATGATCGAAAATTGACATCCCTAGTTTGTTCTATCGTTCCAGTTATCTATCCTTCATTCGGTCTTTTATTCATTCTATCTGTCTACTGATCTGTCTATCTTTCACTTGTTAACTTGTTTGTTTTCTATCGTTTGTTCTGATTATTATTCTGTCGGTCTGCTTTTCATTGTTTTTTTTTTCGCTGTTGTATTCTATTTATCTTTAGATTGTTCACTTTCTTGTTCATTTTGCCTATCATTCTGAAGTTTTATCTATCACTGTTACATTGTCTTTTTTAGTGAATTGAGTAAATTAAAGTGTGGATGACTCTTGTATCCTTTCATTAAGTTGGTGCTATATTTACATCTTCTGAACTTAGACCCAATGTCAGTCTGTCTGAAATGTCTTTCTCTGCAGTTGCTGTATTCTCCCATCGAGAACATCCAGCGTGTAGCTGCAGGTGTACTGTGTGAGCTGGCTCAGGATAAGGAGGCAGCTGAGGCCATCGAGGCAGAAGGAGCCACCGCTCCTCTCACAGAGCTCCTCCACTCTAGAAACGAGGGTGTTGGTGAGTGCGCACGCCCCATTTTAATAAGCAGCACATGTGCAAGCACGACCGCCACACAATAATGCAGAAAGACATCAGTTAAATATAATGGCAACACACTGTCTCACTGCCTACTGATGTCTCAAAGTTTGAAGAAACAAGTTAAACTTCCACAGAATAAACGCAGAGAAGCAAGCATGAATACAGAACACTATGCAGATTTGTTTTCCCAGCTATGCACGGATTTCCACTGGAGGCAGTGGCTGGGGTGAGCAGGGCTGGCTTGAATGTTTTCTCGGTCACTCACGTTGCTATCTCTCGCCCACAGCTACGTACGCTGCTGCAGTTCTGTTCCGTATGTCTGAGGATAAGCCCCAGGACTACAAGAAACGACTGTCTGTGGAGCTCACCAGCTCTCTGTTCAGAACTGAGCCCATGACCTGGAACGAGGTAAGGGGGCTCATCTCTGCTAAATCCTGCAATCAACGCTGGCACAGAGCCCTGTTGTAGATTAAGCCTATAAATTCCCAGCGCATTACAGAATCAGTTATGCCAGGTGTGGGTGTTATATTTGTGAATTTATTGGGCAGGTGATTCTTTCTAACCAAAGTATTATTGTTTTTATGAGCCTCAAGCACTTTGAAAGCATTAGTATAACTGATTCAGTCCTGATATACGCTGAATTTGAGGCTGAAGTGAGAGTTTCTCTTATGCAACTCTTGCTTGCATATCTTTGCAGACTGGAGATCTAGGGCTGGACATCGGTGTGCAGGGAGAGCCTCTGGGCTACAGACAGGACGGTAAGTTCATTATCAGAAATGAGATCAGCTCTCAGCATCTGGGTGTGAATACTCACTAATCCACTGCTTCATCAGCCTTCACCCACCAAACCTAGAGACGAACACACCTGGCACGTTCCATGAAGACAGGGCACTAAATAAGTCTTGAAACTCTTAAAGGATTAGTGGACCAAAAAAACAAAAATGGAAATTGTTGTTCATGCACCCCTCATGTTGTTCCGAAACTGAGACTTTCTCAAGAAATGAGATGTTAAGCATAATGTTAGATCTGACAGCTTTAGTCATCATTCACTTTTTCCCTTTTCTATGCAAAGAAAGTGAATAGTGACTTCATTAATTCTGCTTAAGATTTTTCGTGGTTTATGAAAAAAAAAAATCAGTCAGAGTTTGGAACAACATGAGACTGACTGAATTTTCTTTTTTTCATGTTTCGTGTAAACACAACATGCAGTTTTTATTATTAAGGGAAAACAAAATCCAAAACTACATGACCCTGTGTGAAGAAGTGTTTGCCCCCCTGTTAAAACTGTGGAAAGTTTGAAGAAACAAGTTAAACTTCCACAGAATAAACGCAGAGAAGCAAGCATGAATACAGAACACTATGCAGATTTGTTTTCCCAGCTATGCACGGATTTCCACTGGAGGCAGTGGCTGGGGTGAGCAGGGCTGGCTTGAATGTTTTCTCGGTCACTCACGTTGCTATCTCTCGCCCACAGCTACGTACGCTGCTGCAGTTCTGTTCCGTATGTCTGAGGATAAGCCCCAGGACTACAAGAAACGACTGTCTGTGGAGCTCACCAGCTCTCTGTTCAGAACTGAGCCCATGACCTGGAACGAGGTAAGGGGGCTCATCTCTGCTAAATCCTGCAATCAACGCTGGCACAGAGCCCTGTTGTAGATTAAGCCTATAAATTCCCAGCGCATTACAGAATCAGTTATGCCAGGTGTGGGTGTTATATTTGTGAATTTATTGGGCAGGTGATTCTTTCTAACAAAAGTATTATTGTTTTTATGAGCCTCAAGCACTTTGAAAGCATTAGTATAACTGATTCAGTCCTGATATACGCTGAATTTGAGGCTGAAGTGAGAGTTTCTCTTATGCAACTCTTGCTTGCATATCTTTGCAGACTGGAGATCTAGGGCTGGACATCGGTGTGCAGGGAGAGCCTCTGGGCTACAGACAGGACGGTAAGTTCATTATCAGAAATGAGATCAGCTCTCAGCATCTGGGTGTGAATACTCACTAATCCACTGCTTCATCAGCCTTCACCCACCAAACCTAGAGACGAACACACCTGGCACGTTCCATGAAGACAGGGCACTAAATAAGTCTTGAAACTCTTAAAGGATTAGTGGACCAAAAAAACAAAAATGGAAATTGTTGTTCATGCACCCCTCATGTTGTTCCGAAACTGAGACTTTCTCAAGAAATGAGATGTTAAGCATAATGTTAGATCTGACAGCTTTAGTCATCATTCACTTTTTCCCTTTTCTATGCAAAGAAAGTGAATAGTGACTTCATTAATTCTGCTTAAGATTTTTCGTGGTTTATGAAAAAAAAAAATCAGTCAGAGTTTGGAACAACATGAGACTGACTGAATTTTCTTTTTTTCATGTTTCGTGTAAACACAACATGCAGTTTTTATTATTAAGGGAAAACAAAATCCAAAACTACATGACCCTGTGTGAAGAAGTGTTTGCCCCCCTGTTAAAACTGTGGCCTGATTACTGACACACCTGTTCGCAATCAAGATATCTCTTAAATAGGACCTGCCTGACAAAGTGAGTAGACCAAAAGATCCTCAAAAGCTAGACATCATGCCGAGATCCAAAGAAATTCAGAAACAAATGAGGAAGAAAGTAATTGAGATCTATCCATCTGGAAAATGTTATTAAGCCATTTCTAAAGCTTTGGGACTCCAGCGAACCACAGTGAGAGCCATTATTCACAAATGGCAAAAACATGGAACAGTGGAGAACCTTCCCAGGAGTGGCTGGCCGACCAAAATTACCCCAAGAGCACAGCGATGACTCATCCAAGAGGTCACAAAAGACCCCACAACAACATCCAAAGAACTGCAGGCCTCACTTGCCTCAGTTAAGGTCAGTGTTCATGACTCCACCATAAGAAAGAGACTGGGCAAAAATGGTCTGCATGGCAGAGTTCCAAGACGAAAACCGCTGCTGAGCAAAAAGAACATAAAGGCTCGTCTCAGTTTTGCCAGAAAACATCTTGATGATCCCCAAGACTTTTGGGAAAATACTCTGTGGACTGACGAGACAAAAGTTGAACATTTTGGAAGGTGTGTGTCCCATTACATCTGGCGTAAAAGTAACACTGCATTTCAGAAAAAGAACACAATACCAACAGTAAAATATGGTGGTGGTAGTGTGATGGGCTGGGGCTGTTTTGCTGCTTCAGGACTTTAGGTGAGGCACCAAGACACCCAAACACGCACTCGATGCGAATGGCCGGTTGTTTGATCTGTGCTGACCGCACTGTGTGTAGGAGATTTGAAAGGCTGGAGTAAAGCACGCCAGTAGCAGAACTAATCTGAGCTGCATATGAATTCATTACAGTCCTGTATGTGTGCGCGTGTTTCTCCTCTTTAATCAGATTTTAATCTGTTTGTCCCCTCTCTTCTCTCTGCTGCAGCTGTATCGTCTGATCTGAATGAACCTGCATTGTGATTTTTGGCCTGTAGAGTTGCTGAGCGGGCTCAAGAGAGTGGGCTAGTTTCTCTGAAAGTGCCTGACACACTAATACATGCGGAGTTTCCTATGGGAACACATGGAAGTAAAACTTTTGTTCTGGTCTTGGTCGGTCAGAATTTGGTGTGATTGACAGAAGAAAGCCCAAAAAGCAAATCCTAAGATGGAATTTTCAACCTTAGCCTTGCCTGTACTTTTTATTACTTTTTATTTTTCAAAGGATTATTTCAGTCTGTAATGATACTTATCTAGCTTGCTTTATGATACTCGTCTTTTGTTTTGCAGAACTTTGTATTCCTTTCGACTGTCTCTTTTTCTCTCTCATAGTGTTGAGTTATAGTGGTAATGATCCATCAAGAGTTTATGGTGTAGAACACTAATTAATCAGTTGAATTGTAACATTGTGTAGCTTTTGTATAAAACCAAGAATTGGAGAAGTCCAAATATCAGTTCTCTTGCTTTAAAGAAATCACAAATGTTCCAAAGGGTTTGCATCCAGTTGGGGCCAGTTTTGACTTTTTTTCCTCCTCGTCTTGATCTATTTTTTTGATGGTAGCTTTAGAAAGGTTTTGAAAAGAACCCCTAATTATTGTAGCCTGCAATTGTTGGTTGGAGACTTGGTAATGACCTGGCTAAACAATAAAATGGACTTTAAATTTATCCAATTGTGGACATTTTTATTTTTTGAAATACACAATGTGAACTAAGTGGTACAATCATTCTAGAATTACAGAGTATATTTTACAATCACTATCACAAGAGTTCAACATAAATTACATTTTGCAAGAGACTAAGTCATAGTAACATACAAATGAAAAGTATGAATATATATCCACATTAAATACCAGGCGTGGAACTCTGTTCTGTGGATCTGAGTTCTGCCTGGGACCCGGTGCCCTTCAGAATCTCTGCAGCTAGTGATTCCACTGCCATGTCTGATTGGGATCTGGAACAAAGAGAAAGTGTTTGGAATATTCTGTGTTTTTTGTATTCCAAAACAAACAGAAATAGTTAATTTCATTAGTTCAGTAGTCCAAACATTTAAAGTACGTGTGACACATCCATTCACTTATTGCAAGTTCACAAAGCAAGTCTCAAACTCGTTGCCTTAAAGGGGTCATATGACATTGCTAAAAAGAACATTGTATTTGGTGTAATGCAATGTGTTTATGCGGTTTAAGGTTAAAAAACACATTTTCCACAATGTACATTATTGTTTCTCCTCTATGCCCTGCCTTTCTGAAACGCGTTAATTTTTATAAAGCTCTTCATTCTGAGGAAGCGAGGTGTGCTCTGATTGGCTAGCTATCCAGTGCGTTATGATTGGCTGAATACCTCAAGCGTGTGACAGAAATGTTACGCACCTTACCATACTGTGTTTCAATCATACAGTATGGTTTCCATGTGTCCCGGTGCGACAAGACAAAACCCATTACAAACGAGGCATTTGTTGCATCCAGTGGGGACATAATTACTGATAATGACTTAAACTGTGTTTTTACGTATTGCGCCACGTAAACACAAAACCATGTCTGCATTTGTGATCAGAGAAATGACAAACAATAAGCGCTACTCTACACTGCTTAAACTCGCGTTTGAATCATTGTTGGTTGGAGACTTGGTAATGACCTGGCTAAACAATAAAATGGACTTTAAATTTATCCAATTGTGGACATTTTTATTTTTTGAAATACACAATGTGAACTAAGTGGTACAATCATTCTAGAATTACAGAGTATATTTTACAATCACTATCACAAGAGTTCAACATAAATTACATTTTGCAAGAGACTAAGTCATAGTAACATACAAATGAAAAGTATGAATATATATCCACATTAAATACCAGGCGTGGAACTCTGTTCTGTGGATCTGAGTTCTGCCTGGGACCCGGTGCCCTTCAGAATCTCTGCAGCTAGTGATTCCACTGCCATGTCTGATTGGGATCTGGAACAAAGAGAAAGTGTTTGGAATATTCTGTGTTTTTTGTATTCCAAAACAAACAGAAATAGTTAATTTCATTAGTTCAGTAGTCCAAACATTTAAAGTACGTGTGACACATCCATTCACTTATTGCAAGTTCACAAAGCAAGTCTCAAACTCGTTGCCTTAAAGGGGTCATATGACATTGCTAAAAAGAACATTGTATTTGGTGTAATGCAATGTGTTTATGCGGTTTAAGGTTAAAAAACACATTTTCCACAATGTACATTATTGTTTCTCCTCTATGCCCTGCCTTTCTGAAACGCGTTAATTTTTATAAAGCTCTTCATTCGAGGGAAGCTAGGTGTGCTCTGATTGGCTAGCTATCCAGTGCGTTATGATTGGCTGAATACCTCAAGCGTGTGACAGAAATGTTACGCACCTTACCATACTGTTTCAATCATACAGTATGGTTTCCATGTGTCCCGGTGCGACAAGACAAAACCCATTACAAATGAGGCATTTGTTGCATCCAGTGGGGACATAATTACTGATAATGACTTAAACTGTGTTTTTACGTATTGCGCCACGTAAACACAAAACCATGTCTGCATTTGTGATCAGAGAAATGACAAACAATAAGCGCTACTCTACACTGCTTAAACTCGCGTTTGAATCGTCAGTGGCAAATTCTTTAAATATAAAAAACGTGCTTACAGGCTGTGAGTCAGAACAACCAGACTGTCCTTGCAAAGTTGGAACTGCCCCACTTTATAGAAACATTATGTCCTCTTTTGGAAGGCCAAACAAAGTAGTTTCGCTTTCACAACGATACACACAGCGGCTTGAGTGAGCGGCGCCCGGTGGATTCGACAAAGGAGGCTTGCGGAAACCACATGTGACAACCCCGGGCTGGACTCCGCTTCGTCCACGGTGAAAGTCGATCCGGCGATCCACAGCGCAAAGTTGATGTATTTCCTCAGCGACCAGCATGGATCAGCTCTAGGCATGACGAAGCGGATGATGTCCTCTTTTGGAAGACCAAACAAAGTAGTTTCGCTTTCACAACGAAAAACACAGCATCTCCATAACATGGCGGCGGCAGCAACAACAATACTACAGCGAGAATAAAAGTTACGCCTTCTTTCTTTGCGTGAACATTTGGGCGGCGTTATGCAAATCTTCCCACACAGTGACGTAGA
>NW_015506147.1:103911-105264 GCF_001515645.1 Sinocyclocheilus grahami
TTTTGCAGAACTTTGTATTCCTTTCGACTGTCTCTTTTTCTCTCTCATAGTGTTGAGTTATAGTGGTAATGATCCATCAAGAGTTTATGGTGTAGAACACTAATTAATCAGTTGAATTGTAACATTGTGTAGCTTTTGTATAAAACCAAGAATTGGAGAAGTCCAAATATCAGTTCTCTTGCTTTAAAGAAATCACAAATGTTCCAAAGGGTTTGCATCCAGTTGGGGCCAGTTTTGACTTTTTTTCCTCCTCGTCTTGATCTATTTTTTTGATGGTAGCTTTAGAAAGGTTTTGAAAAGAACCCCTAATTATTGTAGCCTGCAATTGTTGGTTGGAGACTTGGTAATGACCTGGCTAAACAATAAAATGGACTTTAAATTTATCCAATTGTGGACATTTTTATTTTTTGAAATACACAATGTGAACTAAGTGGTACAATCATTCTAGAATTACAGAGTATATTTTACAATCACTATCACAAGAGTTCAACATAAATTACATTTTGCAAGAGACTAAGTCATAGTAACATACAAATGAAAAGTATGAATATATATCCACATTAAATACCAGGCGTGGAACTCTGTTCTGTGGATCTGAGTTCTGCCTGGGACCCGGTGCCCTTCAGAATCTCTGCAGCTAGTGATTCCACTGCCATGTCTGATTGGGATCTGGAACAAAGAGAAAGTGTTTGGAATATTCTGTGTTTTTTGTATTCCAAAACAAACAGAAATAGTTAATTTCATTAGTTCAGTAGTCCAAACATTTAAAGTACGTGTGACACATCCATTCACTTATTGCAAGTTCACAAAGCAAGTCTCAAACTCGTTGCCTTAAAGGGGTCATATGACATTGCTAAAAAGAACATTGTATTTGGTGTAATGCAATGTGTTTATGCGGTTTAAGGTTAAAAAACACATTTTCCACAATGTACATTATTGTTTCTCCTCTATGCCCTGCCTTTCTGAAACGCGTTAATTTTTATAAAGCTCTTCATTCGGAGGAAGCGAGGTGTGCTCTGATTGGCTAGCTATCCAGTGCGTTATGATTGGCTGAATACCTCAAGCGTGTGACAGAAATGTTACGCACCTTACCATACTGTTTCAATCATACAGTATGGTTTCCATGTGTCCCGGTGCGACAAGACAAAACCCATTACAAATGAGGCATTTGTTGCATCCAGTGGGGACATAATTACTGATAATGACTTAAACTGTGTTTTTACGTATTGCGCCACGTAAACACAAAACCATGTCTGCATTTGTGATCAGAGAAATGACAAACAATAAGCGCTACTCTACACTGCTTAAACTCGCGTTTGAATCATCAGTGGCAAATTCTTTAAATATAAAAAA
>NW_015506147.1:105395-105652 GCF_001515645.1 Sinocyclocheilus grahami
TTGCGGAAACCACATGTGACGACCCCGGGCTGGACTCCGCTTCATCCACGGTGAAAGTCGATCCGGCGATCCACAGTGCAAAGTTGATGTATTTCCTCAGCGACCAGCACGGATCAGCTCTAGGCATGACGAAGCGGATGATGTCCTCTTTTGGAAGACCAACCAAAGTAGTTTCGCTTTCACAACGAAACACACAGCATCTCCATAACATGGCGGCGGCAGCAACAACAATACTACAGCGAGAATAAAAGTTACGC
>NW_015506147.1:106760-128173 GCF_001515645.1 Sinocyclocheilus grahami
TCAGTGGCAAATTCTTTAAATATAAAAAACGTGCTTACAGGCTGTGAGTCAGAACAACCAGACTGTCCTTGCAAAGTTGGAACTGCCCCACTTTATAGAAACATTATGTCCTCTTTTGGAAGGCCAAACAAAGTAGTTTCGCTTTCACAACGATACACACAGCGGCTTGAGTGAGCGGCGCCCGGTGGATTCGACAAAGGAGGCTTGCGGAAACCACATGTGACAACCCCGGGCTGGACTCCGCTTCGTCCACGGTGAAAGTCGATCCGGCGATCCACAGCGCAAAGTTGATGTATTTCCTCAGCGACCAGCATGGATCAGCTCTAGGCATGACGAAGCGGATGATGTCCTCTTTTGGAAGACCAAACAAAGTAGTTTCGCTTTCACAACGAAACACACAGCATCTCCATAACATGGCGGCGGCAGCAACAACAATACTACAGCGAGAATAAAAGTTACGCCTTCTTTCTTTGCGTGAACATTTGGGCGGCGTTATGCAAATCTTCCCACACAGTGACGTAGACATGTGGGGGCGTGTTTAAACAAGGCGTTTTATCAAGCTGCTCCCCAAGCACACACATCCATGTTTCCAGCTCTGTGCAAATTAGTGCCCTCCATGTTGTTTTTTGACATTAAAAAAAAAAACTAAAAACTTTGCTGTTACTGTGAGAATGTGTTTTAAGGAGCAAGGCAACAATCTTCAGTCTTCTAGTGTGAGCTGAAAAAGTACATCAGCCTATGCTTGGGAATTGATACTTTTAACCCATTTATGAGAGAGTGTTTATATACCAGAACTGAACAGGATTATTTAAATGCATTAAGCATGTAGTGCATTAGCTTGTCAAAAGTTATTCACAATGGTTGTTTACTTCATGAATATGGTAATTAGAGAGCAGTGCCAAGCACAGATCTGCTTAAATAAGATAACAGCACTGTCCACGTGTATTATTGATGCAGACACTGTGAATTTCACCCTAAATTAATTACTAATTGAAAAACTTTAAATATTTCTCGGAGTAGAGGGAACCTGAACCTGAGCTAATTCAATTCTATTTAAGTGCCACTACTGAGCATAAATGATTTAAAAATCAAGTAGCTATTTTTCTGAGGTGTATTCATCATTGTTTGTCTGTTCGATATACCCTATAGCAAGAAAACACAAACTAGCAGGACAGAGTTCTCCTGAAACTATACTCCATTACAGTTCTTAGCATTGTACATTGATGCATTGTTCTACAAGTTAACATGAAACCCAACCGTAACCCATTTTACTGATATAATGTTCAGAAATACATAATCATGGATCATGTTCTATATTAGAAAGGGAGCCAGATCTGAATGTGAGTTTGCAAAATGTTGAGCAGATGAAAAATATTAAAGAATAACATGCACTGATGAATTGAGCACAAGACCAGCAATGTAACATATACCTTTACCAGCGCAAAATCAGTGCGAACCCCATTTAAATCTACAAGTGTGAAATGGCGCTTAACCCAGGGTTAAAAGTGGCCTTAACCTGAGGTTAAAAAGACTAATATAGTATATCTAACTTCCTCTGTCATACATGTTTAAGGAATATTCCTGGTTCAATACAAGTTAAAGGGTTTTTAGTTTACCTAAAAGCGAAAGTTCTGTTCTTATTTACTCACCCTCATGTCGTACCAAGCCCATAGATTTGTTCATCTTCAAAACACAAAGACTTTAATAAAACCTAAGATTTCTGTCCCTCCATTTAATTTTTAATGCTTAAACGGGTTCATTAAGACGTTGTAAAAGTAATCTAATCTAATCTTCTGAAGGGACATTATGATTAAGCTTTTTATATGTGAATAAAATTGGTTCGTTTATCATTTTTAATGTGTTCATATTTGAATGCATTGCTTTTACAAACTTCTGCAAAAAGTTTAGGAGAAATGGGCTTTCAATGTAGGGACAGAAACCTCTCAGATTTCACGTAAATATCTTCATTTGTGTTTCGAAGGTGAATGAAAGTCTTATGGAATTATGACTACATCGTTGTCGTGTAAACGTAGCCCTCAGTTATGCATTGTTTTCAATAATTCGTCTCTGCTTTGCCAGGAACCCAATATTGCTGAAGCTCTGCCTCCCAAGCTTAGCTGGGCAACTTCAAAGGGATTCTTCTCATTTCAGCAGAGGGAAGGGAAGGGGGGTCTTGCCCCCACAGACAGCCATAATAGGCCTGTATCAATCTGTGGGTGAGGCCTGAGCTCAAGGAAGCTCCGACATGAATGGATCAAAGATGAGGGTCACACTAAGAGACTCGACTGGGGGCCCATGTGGCCTGTGTCGATTAACTCACCTAGTAGGCAGCGCCAGTTTCTGCAGCACGTGAAGCAGGATCTGTCCTTCCGAAGAACCCCAACCGGAGCTGCCAACCGCACTCATCTGTACGGAAAGAAGATAAAATGTACCTTAGGAAACAGGCTCACAGATGACACTCTCATACGATATCAACCAGAAGCAGCGTGAAACCTATTTAGTCACTTTAACGCGCTCCACGAGCTCGGCTCTATCATAACAGGCTGAAAATAGCATGAATGGTAACCCGTACGACACTCGAGTACTTTGCCGCTGATTTGACGTGTCTGTTTTTAGAATTAGCGGCTCTCCGCACTTCAGTGTGACAGAGCCCATTACAATGTCATCTCGATGGCGTCTCACAGATGAGATGCTTCATCCGAGTGAATGAGGGTCAGTGAAAGCCCCCTCTGATGAACAGCACAGGACAGACTCTTCATCTTTTTAAGAGCTCTCTGTGAATCCTGCTCCTCACGCTGGCAGATGCACACCACACACTGTGAAATCGGGAAGGCCGTTTGTAATGTTTTTCCCTCGTAACTCATACTCCTACAAATCTACCTGCCATCTTTTGATATAAAAAAAAATATGTGATGAAAGTAACTAATAAAAGACATCATGAGACCATAAAACATATATGTTGAATACAACAACATACAGCTGTGGTCAAACTTTTACATACACTTTGCGAACACACAGTAAACAAGAGAAAATAATAGTTAAATCATTTGTATGTATATATATGTAAAAATCTTTTTAATCTTATTCAGGTCAGTGCAAAATAAAAAAATAACATGCATTTAGTATGATCCCTCTTTATTTTGGTAAAATAATTAACATTTTGCAGATACTGCAAAGTGAATGTAAAAGTTTGACCACAGCTGACACACAAAACTGTGTCAGTCAGTCAGATTTTGTGTTTTTATGAAAAAGGAAATTAAAACTTTAAAAGGAAGCATTAAATTGATCAAAAATTACAGTAACTACATTTATGATATTACAAAAGATTTTAAAATGCCATTCTTTAGAACTTTCTATTGATCACAAAATACTGAAAAATCACTGTTTCCAAAACAACTGTTTTCAACATTAATAACAATAAATGTTTTCGGAGCACCAAATCAGAACGTTAGAATGGTTTCTGAAGGATCATGTGACACTGAAGACTGGAGTAATGGTGCTGAAAACTCAACTTTGCCACCACAGGAATAAATTACATTCTAAAATATATGAACAGAAAACAGTAGAACTGTCTACCTATATCCATCTATAATGGCTTTCAAAATACAAACTATGGATAAATCTAAGCCTGAGCGAAGGCTGTGTTGAGGTGTAAATGAAATGTAGCAACATTGCTAACTTGCATGACAGTAGTTCAGCTGTTTTCAAAATACTTCTCAGTAACACGCTGCTTTTCCAGTTTAGTGGTGTCACTTGACAAAATGCTACTCTATTTTTCCACTCACTGTTTTGCATATGCACCATCTTAACTGAGCATCTCCCTCTAGTAACTTTGGAAAATCTGATTCATTTTAGCAGATGAGGTTATTTGGACAACTTGTTTCAAGTTAACTTTTTTTTCTCTCTCTCTCTCTCTCTCCCAGCCATTTACAGTGGAACAAAAAGCTACTTCACTTATCTTACAGTCAGGACAATAAAGATTTGTGAACTACACACTGTAAGCAATGCTATCACTCAGCTTTGAACAATATACAATTTTAACCTAAGCTAATACAGTATAGCTCATGCTAGTATAGCTCAACTATACTTGCATGATGTGTAAGAATAAATTGGCTCTCACTTGTCAAGCAAGTACATTCGAGCTTCCGTTTACCATATTTTATGTGCTCTATGAATGTGATCAATGTTTTTTTTTATGAGACTAAAAGCAAGTGAATGTAAAAGTTTGACCACAGCTGACACACAAAACTGTGTCAGTCAGTCAGATTTTGTGTTTTTATGAAAAAGGAAATTAAAACTTTAAAAGGAAGCATTAAATTGATCAAAAATTACAGTAACTACATTTATGATATTACAAAAGATTTTAAAAAGCCATTCTTTAGAACTTTCTATTGATCACAAAATACTGAAAAATCACTGTTTCCAAAACAACTGTTTTCAACATTAATAACAATAAATGTTTTCGGAGCACCAAATCAGAACATTAGAATGGTTTCTGAAGGATCATGTGACACTGAAGACTGGAGTAATGGTGCTGAAAACTCAACTTTGCCACCACAGGAATAAATTACATTCTAAAATATATGAACAGAAAACGGTAGAACTGTCTACCTATATCCATCTATAATGGCTTTCAAAATACAAACTATGGATAAATCTAAGCCTGAGCGAAGGCTGTGTTGAGGTGTAAATGAAATGTAGCAACATTGCTAACTTGCATGACAGTAGTTCAGCTGTTTTCAAAATACTTCTCAGTAACACGCTGCTTTTCCAGTTTAGTGGTGTCACTTGACAAAATGCTACTCTATTTTTCCACTCACTGTTTTGCATATGCACCATCTTAACTGAGCATCTCCCTCTAGTAACTTTGGAAAATCTGATTCATTTTAGCAGATGAGGTTATTTGGACAACTTGTTTCAAGTTAACTTTTTTTTCTCTCTCTCTCTCTCTCCCAGCCATTTACAGTGGAACAAAAAGCTACTTCACTTATCTTACAGTCAGGACAATAAAGATTTGTGAACTACACACTGTAAGCAATGCTATCACTCAGCTTTGAACAATATACAATTTTAACCTAAGCTAATACAGTATAGCTCATGCTAGTATAGCTCAACTATACTTGCATGATGTGTAAGAATAAATTGGCTCTCACTTGTCAAGCAAGTACATTCGAGCTTCCGTTTACCATATTTTATGTGCTCTATGAATGTGATCAATGTTTTTTTTTATGAGACTAAAAGCATAAATTAAATTGGTTCATCATATAAAGTTGTGCTGTCAAAATTTCAGTTTAACGCATTAAAAATATTTAACGTGGGGCGGAGCTATGTTTGGCCAGCCCACTCACAACTGCTGCTTCTGTCTCTTTTTTCTTGACAAGAATCGCGTTTATTTAGATGCAGAACATCTTTACCAAAGAATTTGATACAACCACATCAAACGGGGACTTTTCAGATGCGCACTCTAACTTCGCCTCAGTGCCAGGCGCAAGTCGAACGAGCGCGGACAAGATACAGGTGACGAGAGAACTTCAGTAGAACAACAGTGAACTGTGCTCAGCTCTTCAATTGCACGCACAAATTTAGTGGTGTGCTGTAATATATTAAAGCACTGTATCATATTAAATCGCAAATGAAACTACGAGCATGCAACGTCGTAGTTATGTTGTCAGTTAAGGCAGTTAACACAGCCTTAAATCTGTGCATATAAGTATTTGTTATATTGTATATGAGTCACATTTAAGAACATGTCTCTGAAATGCAGTGGTTTTCAAAACCGTTCTGGAGCAGCCCAGAGTCTCCCTCACCTGACACAGCCATTTCAGCTCATTAGTAGAGATTTTAAGACCTGAAGCATGCCAGAAAAGTACAGTAGTTTTACAGTATACTGTAATGTTGAATGGCAAGTCAATGGTTAAATATTAGGATAAAGAAAACAATTTTCTTAGAGACATCAGTAGTATTGGTATCAGTGATACTCACTTTCAGTAATAAGAAAGATGCCATTAAATATATTAAACAAATATTAAAAATACACTGTCTTTATGTTGTTTCTACATTAATTAGAAGATTGAATGTGAAATTATTAAAATATAAATGTATATTTAAAAACTTTAATGTTAGGTGGGATTAATTTCAGAAAAAATGTTAATTAGTTGTTGTTTTTTTAAATTGATTGACAGCAGTAATATAAAGTGATCATGTCTCCTCAGAAGACTTGGATTCAAATGCTTGACTTTTCCACAATGTCTTTGAACGTTTTGAAGCAATCAAAGTTTTGGTTACAGTGGTTCAGTGGAAGGACAGAAATCTCCTTTCATTAAAAAATGTCTTAATTTGTGTTCTTATGAGTTTGGTATGACATGAAGGTGAGTAAATGGTTTTTTATTTTTGTGTGAACTAAGCCTTTAATTTGTCTATTTATTTTCAGTTCAGTTAAATAAATCAGGGTGTTTTTATTCATTATGTGTGTACATTTGTATGTTCAACTAAGACTGTTATTCTAATTGAAATACAATTTGTTTTGTGCAAGACAAAATACTGCTCTGATTTCTTATGTAATGTGATATGTATATAAGAAATATGTAGTGCCCTTAAAAAGCTTCAATGCAGCTTTCAAACTACTTTTTCTAGATTAGCTAGACTTTGGTCTAACTTACCAAGTGCCAAATGGGAGCATAAATTACAGCAGTTAATCTTACTCCCTACCCCCCCAAAAAAAACTTGTTGTGGTGAATTTTGGTGGTTTTAATGGTCTAAACATGTACCAACTAATATGAAAAGTATGAGAGAAAATCAATCAATTCATCCACCATTGGCAGATATTGTAAAACGCCTGGAAATATTTGAAAACTCTATGTAGGCCACAAAAGTAGCTAGGAAGCCACTATACAGATTCACAGAAGCACACAGAGCTGAATCTGAGGGGCCGTTTACACAACAACGGCATTTTGGGGACTGAAAATGGGTTTCAAAGTGCAAGTTTTTGAAAACGCCACCGTTGTCGTTTCCGTGTAAACACCCAAAACGGGAATCTTTGAAAACGGTGACGTAATGCGCGTGCGTAGTACGTGTTAGGTATGTAGACATGCGCAGTACGTATCGATTTTAAAGGCAAGCGCGAAACAAACATTCACAACAATGGCGGAGTACATGGTACTGTTTAAGAGTTTGCTAATGCTTCTTCAGTAAAGTGTGGATTTACTTCACCAATATTACAACCAACAGCGGAGACGAGATCATATACACACGGCTACAGGTACTGTTTACTAACAAGGTGACAGCGCCAACTACTGGCCTAGCATACGTAATATTCGCGGATATGTGTAAACGTGAATCGTTTTGAAAAGGGAAAAACTTTCCAGTTTTTGACTACATCGTTGTCGTGTAAACGTAGCCTGAGACTATCGTGTTCAGACACCACACTGAAGTTCCTAAACAGACTGGGATCAACTGGCACTTCAGAAGTTTGTCTTATTCTGTGTTTGTCTCACACTCTCTTTCATGCTGAGCCACATCTAAGCAAGGAGCCCACAGATTGTGACGGCATGTTCAGAAAATGCTCCCTTTTCTTTCAAAACAACTGGGCAAAACACAACAGGGTGACAGCTTGTGCACAAAAGCACTGTCTTAAGAACTAATGCTATCTGGAAAAACTCCTGTGACACTAAAGGGACAAATCTGCTGGTTTTCTTGATGGAAGAATAGGGTAATACCCCTGTGCATGAGGATGGGTCTGTAATAAGAAGGGTGGTGGGGTCTTCATTATGTTTCTGAAGAGTCTTGTCATGTCTTGTACGAGAACACACGCTTGTGCTCTTTATCTCAGATGTCATCACCCCAGCCCACCTGCCCACCTCAATATGCACTCGATAGTAAGCAACATGGTTATGAACCCGGCTGAACATGTAATTTTATCCTTGGTTTATTTCCTCCCTCCCCAATACACAAGGCATTACTTATTCACCAATTTAAAATGGAGATATGCACATTTAAGCTAAATAATCACATGGTTAGTAACTCAACTGTTGCTAACTGATAGCTGTAGCTCTTCCAAGCATATTTATTTGAACAATATTAAAAAAGGATCATTCATCCAGTCATTAATTTACTCATATATATGGTTAACATGTGGCCACATATTTATTGTGCAACATCAGCACCTGATATTACAAAAAATATGTCTGACTATTGCTATAATATCTAGTGCGTGCTGTAGATTATTCTGGCCAACAATCTTCCACTTAACCATATAAAGCCTACTGTACTAATTATACTACTTGATTATCCTGTTACTGTTCTTGACAGCAGTAATATAAAGTGATCATGTCTCCTCAGAAGACTTGGATTCAAATGCTTGACTTTTCCACAATGTCTTTGAACGTTTTGAAGCAATCAAAGTTTTGGTTACAGTGGTTCAGTGGAAGGACAGATATCTCCTTTCATTAAAAAATGTCTTAATTTGTGTTCTTATGAGTTTGGTATGACATGAAGGTGAGTAAATGGTTTTTTATTTTTTATTGTGAACTAAGCCTTTAATTTGTCTATTTATTTTCAGTTCAGTTAAATAAATCAGGGTGTTTTTATTCATTATGTGTGTACATTTGTATGTTCAACTAAGACTGTTATTCTAATTGAAATACAATTTGTTTTGTGCAAGACAAAATACTGCTCTGATTTCTTATGTAATGTGATATGTATATAAGAAATATGTAGTGCCCTTAAAAAGCTTCAATGCAGCTTTCAAACTACTTTTTCTAGATTAGCTAGACTTTGGTCTAACTTACCAAGTGCCAAATGGGAGCATAAATTACAGCAGTTAATCTTACTCCCTACCCCCCCAAAAAAAACTTGTTGTGGTGAATTTTGGTGGTTTTAATGGTCTAAACATGTACCAACTAATATGAAAAGTATGAGAGAAAATCAATCAATTCATCCACCATTGGCAGATATTGTAAAACGCCTGGAAATATTTGAAAACTCTATGTAGGCCACAAAAGTAGCTAGGAAGCCACTATACAGATTCACAGAAGCACACAGAGCTGAATCTGAGGGGCCGTTTACACAACAACGGCATTTTGGGGACTGAAAATGGGTTTCAAAGTGCAAGTTTTTGAAAACGCCACCGTTGTCGTTTCCGTGTAAACTGGAACTGAATAAATCTGGATGGTACTATCGTCTTCTTTACAGCCGATTTACAACTGGCAACATCAACACTGGTACTGACCTGAACTGAATCAACATTGACACAAGCTGCAAAATATCATTGCTGCCTTGGAGAACTGCATATAAGTGAATTGAACACTGGCTTGCTTAGTAGGGCTGTGGAAGACTCTTAAAGGGATATTTCACCCCAAAATGAAAATGTTCTATTGATGAAAGGGTTTCTGTTACGTTGAAGCTTCTATCGTTACCATTGTGCAGAAGAGTAGAGCTTATGGTTGTGGATAACTGCATGTACTTCCACTATGAGGCATGTTGCTTTGTTCAATCAGCAGTAGCTTTGCTAATGCTAGTGCATTAAAGTTTTTCCCTACTTGAGCTGTCTCACTGTATACAGTCTTTTAATTGTACAAAATAACTAGTTATAGTCAAGTACAAACAGACCTTAGTCAAAACCACAGACATTTGAGAATCAACTTAAAATAAATGAGCACATTTCACTATTAATATTAAATTCCTTTTGTCATTGATGAAATAATTTAGGAGATTTTACATGATTTTATCAGGCAGATTCCATTAAAAATAAAGCCTTAAAAACTACTTAAAAATATTATAATATAAATAAAATAAGGCACGATATTAAGTATTTTCTTCTTGACTCTTAATATTCCTTCTTTATACCATTATCTTCAAGCCTTTATTATGTTTAATTACAAATCCTTTTTTTACACATAGTATAGACCAGCTGGAAACAAAGCTTTGCTCTGAGAAAATGTCTTCCCTTTTCCAGGAATTAATTTGAGAGAAGCCAGATGACTCACAAACAAGCTCTCCCTGGAAAGCCCTCAAATGTCCACCAGATAGAGGATGAGGAGAATGTTTTGGAACAACCACCTAGAAGGAGCCACTTTAAATAGCTGCTGAAATGGTTTCTCAGCAGCTGATAAGACTCACATGCCCTCTGTACAATTCAATGTGCCCAACATGCCCAGAGCAGTCTGACTCAATGCAAGACGTTATGTTGGCCTTTATTCCTCAGAGTTGGACACAGAATCTTGCAGCTCAGATGCAAAGGGTTGCAGTGTGACATGAACAATGAAAGCTGACATGATATATTGAGTGAATGAGTGAGAAAGCATAATCGAGACAAGGACAGTGGAAAAACATAAGACGGAGAGATGGAGGAAGTAATTCAAATGGTATATGCATGTGTGAGAGCTGAACTCTACTGATGGCTTCAATCACTTCAGATTTTTATGGCTGTCATCAGATGCAGACAACAGTCAGTCTTATCTAAAGGGGTGTTCAGTCTGACAGCCATTTGCTGCAGGAAATAAAAGCCATTAAGCCATTAGTCATTTAATTTCAAGAAATACAAGTTAAACTCAATTGACGACAACTGAGACATAAATGGTAATTTCCGAAATAATTAATTTCCAATTATCCCTCTAAGTTACAGTGAAGTGCTTACAATGTAAATGAATGGGGCCAATTTGTACACATGAAATTGCTCCTTGTTTCAAAAGTTAACTACAAGAAATGAACAATATGCATGTTAACATGATTTGTTAAAAAAGTGGAAAAATCACTTACTACCTTTTCTCTGTAAAGTTATATACAATTTTACAATTTAGTAGCAATGACAACAACAACATCAACCCTAAAATGATAGCAATTATTGCATTATTTAAATAGCTTTACAGTTCAAATGATACAGAAGACAGAATAATTAATATAAGTTCTTTATAAAATCATAAGCTTTACATTTCAGCTTTTAAACCTTCCAAAAACTCTCCTTTCACTTCCATTATAAGCGCCATCAGCAACACAAAACCATACATTTTACCTTGTTCTAGTTTAAGAATTCGAGTTTAATTATTATTTTTTTGACTGAAAGGCTTCCAAGAAATCCAGGTAACTATGTTCATTATGCACACATTTACATTGAATTTTTTTAATGCCTAATATGCTAAAAACGGTAATGTTTCTCGTCTCTTAAAAAAGTTGATTTTGAGGGTCTGTCTCATAAACGAATAACTATAGTGGGAAAATGCAAACCAAAAGTTTGCAAAATGTAGACACATTAGATGTTTCACATTTTCTTAAGAGTTCTTTATAAAATCATAAGCTTTACATTTCAGCTTTTAAACCTTCCAAAAACTGTCTCCTTTCACTTCCATTATAAGCGCCATCAGCAACTCAAAACCATACATTTTACCTTGTTCTAGTTTAAGAATTCGAGTTTAATTATTATTTTTTTGACTGAAAGGCTTCCAAGAAATCCAGGTAACTATGTTCATTATGCACACATTTACATTGAATTTTTTTAATGCCTAATATGCTAAAAACGGTAATGTTTCTCGTCTCTTAAAAAAGTTGATTTTGAGGGTCTGTCTCATAAACGAATAACTATAGTGGGAAAATGCAAACCAAAAGTTTGCAAAATGTAGACACATTAGATGTTTCACATTTTCTTAAGATGGTTAATACTTTCCTCTCCTTTAGTGTACCAATGGGAAATATCAATTAATGATTTCCTCACATTCCAGTAATAATCCAATGAGATTTTTGTATGAACACAAAGTCCTACAACAGATGGTATAGCCTCCACAGAGCTCTGATATCAACATCGAGTCAGTGTGGGATAACAAGAGACAGAAGCAACCAAGATGGCCTAAATCCATAATACAACTGTAGCAACATCTCCAAGAACAACCTGTCCACTCTAACTAGCTGAAAAACTGCGAAAGTGTATCTAGATGAACCTAGCAAGCCTGCTGCTCAACTCCCATAGACAATTAATTAAAAATAAAAATCCGCTCAAATCTGTGCCAATACACACGTACAATCATCGAGAAACACATTTTGGTTTATACAATACTGGTTGTGTCAAAGCAGCTTTACAGAGTCAAACAGGAAAATAGTTTGTAAATGATGCAAGAAGACAATAACAAAAGAGTCTTTTTTTAAGCTAAAGTCAGTTCATTGATGATTCACTGATGTCATCCAGTTCGGTTCTCATCCAATAGTGTCTGTGCAATCAGTCAAGCGTCCCCAACTAAGCAAGCCAATGGCGACAGTGGCAAGGAACCAAAACTCCATTCATAGAAAATTAATTAAAAATAAAAATCCGCTCAAATCTGTGCCAATACACACGTACAATCATCGAGAAACACATTTTGGTTTATACAATACTGGTTGTGTCAAAGCATCTTTACAGAGTCAAACAGGAAAATAGTTTGTAAATGATGCAAGAAGACAATAACAAAAGAGTCTTTTTTTAAGCTAAAGTCAGTTCATTGATGATTCACTGATGTCATCCAGTTCGGTTCTCATCCAATAGTGTCTGTGCAATCAGTCAAGCGTCCCCAACTAAGCAAGCCAATGGCGACAGTGGCAAGGAACCAAAACTCCATCGGTGACAGAAATGGAGAAAAAACCTTGGGAGAAACCAGGCTCAGTCAGGGGGCCAGTTCTCCTCTGGCCAGATGAAACAAGCATAGCGTAGTTTAATTCCAGGCTGCAACACTGGTTTAGAGGACTTGTCTGGTTCCCGTGGTCTTGTGCTGATGGTCGTCAAGGTGACGAGATCTTCGCAAGGGATCTGTCTCTAGTTGACGTGGTTTCCGCTGACATTCAGGGCTGTAGAGGTCGTCTCTAGGTGCTGATCCACCATCTGGACTGAATCTTACTGAATTTACATTTAGCATTAGCCAGCACTTTCAAATTTGCCAAGATGTCAGGCGCTCTGGCTCCCGGTAAACATTGGATTATGGTGGTTGGTGTCTCTATTTTCACATTCTGTACAATAGAATCACCAATAACTAGCGCTCTTTCAACAGGCACAAAACACATGCAGTGGGTGCGTCACTGAGTGGGGAGAATCGGATTAATGTTTTAATCGGACTCGCTAAGCTAGTCGCATCCAAAGTCATATCTAAGGCCCTCACATTCTTACTATCCTCAATTAAAGTTTGGATGCGTGTCTCTAGTTCTGAAATCTTCTCTGTCAGCCTAACTATTTCCATGCATTTATCACATGTGAATCCTTCGCCGCTGACAGAGAAAGCTGCACTATATATGTGGCAAGCAGTGCAAGTGACAATAACAGAAGCCATTACTCACCGTGATTGCCGGTAAACATTGGATTATGGTGGTTGGTGTCTCTATTTTCACATTCTGTACAATAGAATCACCAATAACTAGCGCTCTTTCAACAGGCACAAAACACATGCAGTGGGTGCGTCACTGAGTGGGGAGAACCTGTTTAATGTTTTAATCGGACTCGCTAAGCTAGTCGCATCCAAAGTCATATCTAAGGCCCTCACATTCTTACTATCCTCAATTAAAGTTTGGATGCGTGTCTCTAGTTCTGAAATCTTCTCTGTCAGCCTAACTATTTCCATGCATTTATCACATGTGAATCCTTCGCCGCTGACAGAGAAAGCTGCACTATATATGTGGCAAGCAGTGCAAGTGACAATAACAGAAGCCATTACTCACCGTGATTGTTGAATGATTCCGACTTACCACAGTTGTTTGATGAACTTGTGAAAAATGGAGCGAGAGAGAGAGAGAGAAAAAGAAACGGTAGGTGCGATTGACAAGCTAACAGGCTAACGAAATGCTAGTTGCACTAGCACTCGCGGCGAGTGCACTCTGCACTCGTGGTTTGGATTAAAAAGCGAACAATATCAAATTAGTATGCTAGATAATGTCAGAAGAATGGTGATAATTAAGTTATATTTTAGCAGTTTAAACAACAGGAAGTGATAGTAAGATAGAGATTTCAATATAAAAACAAAGCTACACGGAGCTACAATCACAAAACACTCAGTAGCACAGCAGACAGGAACCAAAAATCCTCCTTTTTCTTTACATTAGACTAACACAACATTTCATTTGACTTTTACATTTTACTTTAACACGATCTAGTCACTACCAACCCTCAACTTAGGATGAGCATTCTGACAGAGATAGATTTTTAACATTGATAAGAAAACATCACAAAAAACAAACGTTTTCGCTTCAACTCCCTCCTCCGAACCTAAACAAGCTCTGTTGCACATTTAATATGCAAGCAGTTTCCTAGATTCCTCACTTCAAAGGCTGACATGGAACAGTACACCCAAGTCCTTGTAATTACCAACTGAATTAACATGCCTATTAGCATATTAGTATAACAGATTCTCAGATGGGGTCTTAAGGGAGACTCCAATGTTCCTTACACTCTCTCGCTCAAGTGCACGACCCGCCATTCTGTTAAGAGGACAAGATGAGAGGATGAGGAGATGAATTCAATCAATCCACAACCCACAAACATGTGCCACACACACGCTTTCATCACTGGCTGCATAATCATGTGAGATGAAGATATGAGCTTTAATACACTTGTGCACATTGTCTTCAGATAATACCTCTCATCAGATCTGACAAAAAATATCAGTGACTATGAGAAGATAAACAGTTTGAGGCCATTTTGAATGTGTGGGTAAGCAGAATGTATGGCTGTACTGTGAGACAGGAAGCAAATGTTGTTTGAAGCAGTTTTCGAAACTTGTAAATCAGAAAAAAAGCATGCTGAATATAATTCAAAATATGTTTTCTTATGGTTTGTAACGTGCAGGTTCATTATTCCCTTAAAAAGTACTGTGGTAGTGCCGTGGTGAAGCTACTACACTGCGTACTTCGAAATACACTACGGTTCTGAACAATTACCATATTCATGCA
Organism: Sinocyclocheilus grahami; assembly: GCF_001515645.1. NCBI lineage: Eukaryota > Metazoa > Chordata > Actinopteri > Cypriniformes > Cyprinidae > Sinocyclocheilus > Sinocyclocheilus grahami. The sequence goes on from NW_015506147.1 coordinate 121,653, forward strand.
CCATGTTATTTACAAGGTACTTGAAAGAAAAACCATGCCTGCAAGAATGGTATCGCCATATGTGCCCACAAAACAAGGTTTTACCACAGTACAATGTCCATGTCATGGTACTTTTCAGCACTTTTTGTGTATTTTCCATTACACTACTGAACAATTACCATATTCATGCACCATGTTATTAACAATATTTACAAGGTACTTGAAAGAAAAAACATGCCTGCAAGAATGGTATCGCCATATGTGCCCACAAAACAAGGTTTTACCACAGTACAATGTCCATGTCATGGTACTTTTCAGCACTTTTTGTGTATTTTCCATTACACTTACATCTATTTATCTAGCAGAACATGAGTTGAGAACAAGTGTCAAAGTACAAGTTCCAAAATTGCTTAGAAAAGTACATATATACAGTATAACATAATAGAGATGCAGCTGCTACAGTGTTTTTTTCTGACTTCAGCTAAACATGGAGTGGTTCAGAACAAAGAGTTCAACAACTCGTAGAGTCTTAGAGTTTTTCTAAACCTTTCCTTTTCAATTACTGTGTGGACCACAGAGGACAGAACAGTAGAAAAAATCTTGATGACTCCAAGGCTACCTTGGACTACCTACTCAATTACATAAAGTTTCTTTTTTTCAGTCGGACTTAAATTCTTTTCAGGTATAAAAACCCAGCAGATGAGGTGAGGGCTAGAGAGAAATAAACTGGATTCTGACACGGCATCATAATAAGATACTGCATGTGCAATTAATGAAGAAAACGTAAAGAATGCTCTTCACTTGTATAAAACTTGCCAACATGATGCCATGGCATTGCTATGCCGTTTCTAAGGAATTCTGTTGTTGCTAGGGAATTGTTGCTAGGAAGTGGTTGTTTACTGGCTCATGTCAAATGAGTCCAGTCCCTATAATATTCTCACTATGTTCGCTCTCTAAGGCCAAATATGATCACTTAGATAAGTATTAGCTGTCCTGAATAAGCCAAATGATTTGAAATATCATTAGCAAAAATGGTATGGGAAGAGTTTTAGTGTTTCAGTTCCCACTGGTTGTAAAAGAGCAGTAAATACTGAAGCATTGAAGTTTGTATCTCTGATTGTTGTTGGGTTCTATTGGCTTCATGACATTTAATGAACTAGATGACATTTCTAGACCTGTTGATGTCTTAGACTGAATGCTGAGCTTGTACAGAAACACCGGGGAGCATGTTTCAAGATCCTCAGAAAAACCTTGTAAAAAAAAAAAAAAAAAGGGCAGAAATATAAGAAGCATTATAATTGACCTTGCTTGAAGAACGTATTTTCAGTTTTGTGCTAACATTTTCCAAATGAAACAGTTTTTGCTTGCTTACTTGCAGAGATAAAAATTTTTAAAATGTGAATGTGTATGAATTGTCAGTTTTGACTCAAAGCTCTAATTTTGATTAGTCTTTGAACCTATTGCAATCTATTGGCCCTAACTTTTGTTCATTAACTTTCTCTAACATTACCCATCCACGTAATATGCTGATCAGTCATGGTCTCTGCTGACTCATAAAAAGCATGCACTGCACTCTGGTCACTCAGAACATACTGCTCCCATTCTGAACCAATGTTTTGTGTGGCCTGGGCGTGAAATGGAGCCCTCTTCCTCTTTAGCCTTTGTACTGTTCTTTGAAAACCCCTTCATCGTGTGCTGGATCTATTTCTGATATTACAGAGGCAATTAGTGAGGTCTTTGATGGCTTGATAAAAATGAGCATGCATAGATTTTACAATGCTGCAATTAATGAATACTAATTAAAAGGCCTTTGTTGATTGTCGGGGTGAGAGATGGATGGGTGAGCTTGATTTTTCTTGCTTTAATGGAAAGCCTTTGTCACTTGCCCACTCGCGTGTGAATAAGTGCTCTCTGTCACTCCGCAAAAAAGGAGAACAATGTAAATTAATTTGCATCATTTGCATAAATATAAAGCTTTTTTGCATAGGTGGTGAAAGCAGGCAGATTCATAAAACAACCAACTTTCACTCACAAGTTTGTCTGATTGAATAATCCATGCTCGCACTGGTTTACATCAAACCAGCTTCGGTTCACTCCAGAACGGGATGTTCTGAAGACAGCAGAGCATCGACCCGTCTCGCTGTATGGTGCAGGAAGTGTAAGGAAAGAATTATGATTGAAAGGATGTGTGTAGAATGTGTCATTCATTTGGAGTCGTGCAACTCTTAATGGAACTAGTGTGTTAGAGCCATAAAAATAAGAATGTTCCGAATCTAGGTCAATCCAATTTCAATTTGACAAATTCTGTAGAAAATTTTGTATAGAAGACAGATTGTAGAGTTTTAGTACAGTAGATTAGCCCCATTTACCCAATTTAACAGGTAGTCTCAGCTTCAGATGGCACATCTACACACTACCCACATTCTTTTTTTTGGATCCACATTCATCCCACATTTTTTGCAACTTCCTAGTGTTTTCTCTGATATTCCTAGCCTATTGTTGCATTTATTTGATGTTGCATTCATTCAGATAAACCCATTCCTAAACAACATATAACAACAAAACCACCTATGGTTGGTGGCATTACATATCAGTCAGTCGGTCTTTTCCAGTCTACGTGACACTACATGTTTCATGGTCCATCAATTCCCCATAACCGCTTGTCCAATGTTGGGTCGCAGGTACCTCTCAACACATTGGGCTGAAAACAGGGAAACAACATGGATGTATGGTGGTGCCATGATATTACATCTAATTTGATATTGCTCTTGATGTGATAACTTGTCCAATCACTGGCTTTTTCTCCACTGAAGATGAAGTCTGCAGTTCCTGGCTCTTAATGAAGAATCTGTTATTTGTACCGTATCTAATATTTTCACCATAACAGACAACTGTCACTATGGAAGAGACTAAGACTACCTCAAACTCCACAAAAATACATACCTGAGCTGGCACGGAGTGAAACCTCAGGCATTAAAAACTTTTTAAGCAACTGTGCAGCACGCAGCGTGCCAGCACTCAAATCCCAATGTGTGTGCTGTTTCTGGAGCTGATAATTGTGTGAGATAATGCAGATCTATGCTGATAACAGAAAGCTGGAGAGCATTGTTTTTGCTGCAGACACCATGCAGAGAAGATAGTACAGATGGGATAGAGGACAGATAAAAATGGATAGAGAGAGAGGGGGAGAGCGTGAAGATTAATCTCTCTCTCTGTCTAGACCAGTGGTCGCCAACCCGTCGATCGTGATCAAGGAACAAGGAAACGCTATATTGAGGGCGGTTCATAAGCAGTGTTGCCAAGTCTGTGGTTTTCCCGCGGAATTGGGCTACTTTAACACTGTTGCCGCAGGTTGTTGTTCGTGTCCGCGGGTTGAAGAGACCCCAATAATGTGATATTTAGTCCCTGGAATGTGAATTTTACTGGAAGATCCCCACCGAAAAACATGTATTTTACCCCCGGAATGCGATTTTTACAGGGAACCCCCCCCCCTCGAAAACCTCAGGACACCTCCCCTTTTCCCCCTGCATTCCAAAAGGGGACGCATCCTTTTACTACTTTCCAGAAAAGCGTGCCTTTCTCCTGTCACAGACAAAGACAATTCATAAGACAATCATTTAAAGTATCGGAGCAATATACTCCCAAATAATATGCTTTCTGTTTGAGGTGTTATTGAAACCATGATATCTTAATCTTTGCATTATAACTTGTCCTTTTAGCTATTACGATTATTGTGTATGCAAAATACCTGTTATTTGAGCTTGAATGGAAGCTTATTTTATGTGAGAAACTTTGAAATGAAGGAGAAGTGAGATGTACAATACTCGCAGTAGGAAACTTTATAAAAGTATCAACCAAATCTTCGCAAAGAGTTTTCTCCATAATAAATTGGAGCCTCTTGTTAATGTATGCACGCTCCGCCTTGCAAGAAGGCGATTGGGAGATCGCGCCGTGGGACGGACTGAGGCCGCGGATCAAAACCCCAATGCAAGACAGACTCCAGTGCTTGCTTGCTTGCTTCGTCGCTTTTCGCCGTGTTAAGAGCACTCCAACTTGTGCTCACACGTTTACCATCAAAGCGATCAGTCATCTAAAACTCAAACACTTCAGTTGAAACTTCTGTGATTGTCAGAGATCTTCAAAGAACTTAAAGTCTTGCAAACTCAAGACTTTTTCAGCAGAACTGCTCAAGCCTCTACGTCATCAAGGAACCAACCAATCGCCGGAAGAGTTTCCCCAAAGGGACACCATCCTGACGTCACCTCAGTAACCAATCAGCAACGGAATTCCCTCAAGCAGCCAAACCAGGAAACTCAGCTTTTTAGCTGTCACCCAAAACGCAAGTAAACGAACAAAATCTTATCTCTGCTGAACTGGTGCCGAGCTAAATTAAGCAGTAAACATAAGACAAACCTCTGCTTTGTGATGTATCATCTGCATAGCTGTGATAGGCAATTTGGTTCTTTCTCATTATTTGACTTATAATGTGTATGTGCATGTCTTAGCTTAGGTCAATGTAATTTAGAATAGCCAATAAAATTTAGTTTTCATTTATAAAGAATCATTGTCTGGTGTCGTATAATTTTAAAGTCAAACCTTGCCAAAGATCCATGTTACCTAGCTCGTAGCTTATAACTTATCAGAACATGTATTAAGCCGTGGCCAGGGAGAATACAGATATTCAAATTGTTAATATACACGGATGCTAACGTCTCGCTGGACGAACGGTAGATAAGGTGTAAATTATCAAATTTGGAATCAGTTAGAATCAGGTTGACTTCGAATCTTCAGATCCGAGTCCTCTCAAAACCTGAATGAAATAATAATAATTAATTCCCTTACAAATGAGTTAATTTCATTACAATGAGATGTTGGGGTAAAACTACAGCGATCACAAGCAGGATCTATATGCTGAAAGTGTTTAGAGAGTTTCAGCTTTGTCCAGTGTACACGGTGAACAATTTTGCACTGCAGAAGTCCATGTCTAGCACAGACTGAAGATTTGTGTAATCTGTATAGTACTGATTCCCATTCCTTATCCGAAATAACCATTTCTAAATTGTCTTCCCACCAAACTTTTATTTGTGAAAGGGATGTATAGACTGGGGTCAACATTTTACAATACAGTGTTGATATAATGCCCTTCCATCGTGGAGTATTCTCCAATAAATGATAAAATGGAGAACAGGGAGGCGGAGCAGGAAACTGAGGGAACATTTTACGCACAAAATCGCGAATTTGGAGATAACGGAAAAAATTATTTTTTGGAATATTAAACTGCTCACACATCTGCTGAAATGAGCAGAAAACCCCCTCATAGTATAAATAATTAATTTCCCTAATGCCTTTAGCATGCCAAGATGTAAAAGACTTATCCATTATTGAGGGGTTAAAGACATGATTGGAATGAACAGGGGATTTAGGGGACATAGTTTGCCAGCCAAAATGACGTCTCACCTGTTTCCAAATTTTAAGCATATCTCTTACAAGTGGGTTTTTAGTAAATTTGTCGAAGGGAAAGGAAAGAGGAGCGTAAACTAAAGCTGCTAGGGAAGAAGGCAAGCATGAGGCCGACTCAGTTGCTACCCATGACAGGGCATCAGCTCAGGATCTTCATAGAGCCAGTGCAGCATAGGACGGATATTTGAAGCCCAATAATAACATTGAAAATTAGGCAAAGACATTCCACCCAATGGTTTAGGACGTTGTAGAAGACTTTTACTCATTCTAGCAGGTTTGCCATTCCATATAAATGAGGTGAGAGCACTATTCAGCCTACGAAAAAATTAACTAGTAATAAACACAGGGATACACAGGAACAGATAGTTAAACTTAGGCAGCACATTCATTTTGACAAAATGTATTCGACCTGCAACTGATAAAGGAAGTGGGGCCCAGTGCTTTAAGTCCTGTTCAACTCGCTCCAATAAGCGGGTGAAGTTTTCAGTAAAAAGTTTAGAAAAAGTATTAGATATACAGGTGCATCTCAATAAATTAGAATGTCGTGGAAAAGTTAATTTATTTCAGTAATTCAACTCAAATTGTGAAACTCGTGGATTAAATAAATTCAATGCACACAGACTGAAGTAGTTTAAGTCTTTGGTTCTTTTAATTGTGATGATTTTGGCTCACATTTAACAAAAACCCACCAATTCACTATCTCAACAAATTAGAATATGGTGACATGCCAATCAGCTAATCAACTCAAACCACCCAGTGGTTTAGGACGTTGTAGAAGACTTTTACTCATTCTAGCAGGTTTGCCATTCCATATAAATGAGGTGAGAGCACTATTCAGCCTACGAAAAAATTAACTAGTAATAAACACAGGGATACACAGGAACAGATAGTTAAACTTAGGCAGCACATTCATTTTGACAAAATGTATTCGACCTGCAACTGATAAAGGAAGTGGGGCCCAGTGCTTTAAGTCCTGTTCAACTCGCTCCAATAAGCGGGTGAAGTTTTCAGTAAAAAGTTTAGAAAAAGTATTAGATATACAGGTGCATCTCATTAAATTAGAATGTCGTGGAAAAGTTAAT
>NW_015506147.1:128251-131120 GCF_001515645.1 Sinocyclocheilus grahami
ATGGTGTTACTGTGCTTGATTGGCCTGCAAACTCGCCTGACCTGAACCCCATCGAGAATCTATGGGGTATTGTCAAGAGGAAAATGAAAAAACAAGAGACCAAAAATGCAGATGAGCTGAAGGCCACTGTCAAAGAAACCTGGGCTTCCGTACCACCTCAGCAGTGCCACAAACTGATCACCTCCATGCCACACACAATTGAGGCAATAATTAAAGCAAAAATAGCCCCTACCAAGTATTGAGTACATGTACAGTAAATTAACAGTAAATTAACATACTTTCCAGAAGGCCAATAATTCACTAAAAAAATTTTTTTTATTGGTCTTATGAAGTATTCTAATTTGTTGAGATAGTGAATTGGTGAGTTTTTGTTAAATGTGAGCCAAAATCATCACAATTAAAATAACCAAAGACTTAAACTACTTCAGTCTGTGTGCATTGAATTTATTTAATACACGAGTTTCACAATTTGAGTTGAATTACTGAAATAAATGAACTTTTCCACGACATTCTAATTTATTGAGATGCACCTGTACGTATACCCAGGTATGTAAATGAGTGGGAAACCTTAAATGGGAGAGAAGAGAAAGAGAACTCACAGGCAGTATTGTTAATGGGAAACATTTCACTTTTCTGTAAATTCAATTTATAGCCGGCGAGCCTGCCGAACATATCAAAAACTTTGAGGACATGAGGAAAGGATTCAGATGGGTCGGAAATATATAAGAGCAAGTCATCTGCGTACAGAGAGACTTTATGCTCTCGTCCACCTCTGATTATACCAGCTATTTTTGAGTTTTGATGCAAAGCAATGGCCAAAGGTTCTATTGCTACTGCAAACAAGAGAGGTGAGAGGGGGCAACCCTGTCTTGTACCTCGATTAATCTGAACATATGCAGAGGAAATATTGTTGGTACAAACAGAGGCAAGTGGGGCTTTATATAAGAACTTGATCCAAGATATAGAACTCGGTCCAAAACTAAACATCTGAAGAGTGTGAAATAAGTAATACCACTCCAGCCTGTCAAATGCCTTTTCTGCATCGACTGAGATCAAAACTTCAGGTACAGATGAAGACACGGGATGATAGAGAATGTTGAATATCCGTCTGACATTAAAGAATGAGAGTCTGTTTTTAATGAAGCCAGCCAGTTTGGTCAGTGGAAATTATACTAGGAGGAATTGTTTCTAATCGCAAAGCAAGAATTTTTACATCAACATTTAAAAGCGATATTGGGCGATATGAACTACATACAGTATATGGGGATCCTTGTCCTTTTTTCAGAATTAAGGAAATTGAGGCTTCTCGAAGAATTTGGGGAAGACGGGCTAAATCAAATGATCCATTGTACATATTTAACAAAAGGGGAGCTAATTGTCTAGAAAACTTCTTTAAAAAATCAGCTGGAAGGCCATCTGGGCCAGGGCTCTTGACACTTTGCATGGCTGAAATGGCATCATGAACCTCATTTAAAGAAATAGGGCTGTCCAGAAACTGTACAGCATCAGTACTGATGCGAGGTAATGAGAAATCTTTGAAAAAATTATTAAAGTCCACATAATCAGAGGTTTGTTCAGAAGAATACAATAACCGATAAAATTCCAAAAATGAATTATTGATTTCATAATCTTCTGACAGTAGGGTATTGTGTACTTTAATAGCTGGGATGATATGGGAAGCAGAGGATTGTCTGAGCTGGTGGGCTACAAGCTTGTTTGCCTTCTCTCCATACTCATAATAAGTATGCCTTGATTTAATCAGCATCTCCTCAGTGGTAACAGTAGAGAGAGTGTCAAAATCAGTTTTTAAGAGAAGACGTTCTTTATAGATCTGTCGGATCTGCCATAGATCTCTGTGTTTGCTTTTCAAATGACATATAAGATCTGACCGCTAATATAGGCTCTGAATGTTTCCCAAAGTGTGCTATGCGTTATATCTTGGGTGGCATTCACGCTGATAAAAAAGTCTATCTGGGAAGAAACTGTCTGGACAAAATCCTCAATAGTTAGTAGGCGAACATTCAGCCTCCAGAGTGGTCGTTGCGTGCATCTACACTCAAACCTCAGGCCTAAAGTAAGAGGAGAATGATCTCAAATAACAATTGCGTTGAGTACAATGCTGAACCCATGGTAAGAGCTTGTTGTCAATTAAAAAATAATCAATGCGAGAAAAAGACTGATGGATGTGGGAAAAGAATGAATAGCAGTGTGTAGATGGGTTCAGAAATGGCCAAACATCTGTGACAGCATAATCATTAAGAAAATAATTTATTATTTTTGCCGACTTTGAGAGGGTTGTTCCTCTTTAAGACACTCTGTCAAGTTGAGGATTTAGGCAAAGATTGAAATCTCCCCCAATAATCAAATAACTCGAATGTAAATTTGGTAAGACAGAGAGGAACTTGATAAAAAAAATGATCATCATCAAAGTTAGGCGCATAGACATTTGCCAATACCACAGGAGTGTAAAACAGTAGCCCAGATACTATGATGTATCTGCCATTACGGTCAGCCTGGACATCCAAGGGATTAAAAGAAACATCTTTATGAATAAGGATAGCAACACCCCTTGCTCTACTAGAAAATAAGGAGTGAAAAGATTGCGAGACTCATCTTCTGCGTAATTTAGTGTGGTCAGAGACATTGAGATGTGTTTCCTGCAAAAAGACTATTTTAGTTTGTAAGCTATCCAGGTGAGTTATAACTTTGTTAAGCTTAGAAGGACGACCAAGACCTTTCACATTCCAGCTTACAAAATTAATGACCCTGCTTATAGATATAAAAGTGAGAGAAAACTATTGAAGATATATACAGAGATGTTGAAAATTAACAAAAATAATTTTTGGATTGTGCATTGTACAGTATATAG